>NC_133652.1:208274459-208574459 GCF_009905375.1 Apium graveolens
TAAAAACGGTTGAGGTTGGACAATTCTCGGCTTTATAAATAATTTTGTAATTATTCAGAAAATATTTAATAAATTCATAAATCAATATAAAATCATATAACATTCCAAAAATTACCAGAAAAATACCATAATTATCTATATTTATTCTGGACATAATAAAATTCACATACCTGGACTTTATCACATATAAACATTCACATATCAACACCATTCATCAGATAATTCACCAAAATTCACATAATAATCACATAATAATCATTTATTGATAATAAAATTACACGTTATGTCTCAGATATTACAGAGAATCAGGCGGTGGGTAAACAAAATCAGCTCCAAATACAGGTCAATCGACCTCGACACCAGTGCCCCAAAAAATAGTGCCCAAAGCCTGTGTCAAATCTGCAGAAAAATGACTGTGAATGTCGTGCATGGCCTCCATACGCCAGGTCAATTGCCTGTACTGACCATCACCAACATCAGTCATATCAACTGCCTGTTGCGCATGAGAAGAACCCTCTGTAGGCACGGGAGGATCCGTCTGGCCACTCTCTACATCATCAAAAATATATTCAAACCCCTTATCATGGGGTGCACCTAAGAATGCATAACTAAAGTGATCTGGCAGTGGGTTGAGCTCAAGTGTGGAAGCTTCTTCAATAGATGGTTGAAAACGCTCCTCAGAATCTTTCAGCTCTGTTAATCCAAGAGACTCAAATGGCAGATCCATCCCTCTTTTCCATGGAGAAGCATTCAGATACTACAGTTGCTCTACCCCTTCTTCATTTTCACTATCAGATTCCCATGTCAAGGCTCTCTCTAAAGTATCGGACCTTAGCACTTGCTAAAGTTCCGAATTCACTACAGAATTGACCATCTCTACTGTAAAGCATTCATCTTCATTAGTTGGGAATTTTGTTGCTTTGAACACATTAAAGGCGACTATCTGATTTAGAATCATCATTGTAAGCTCTCCCTTCTGCACATCGATCAGAGTTTGGCCAGTAGCTAAGAATGGTCTCCCCAAGATAATGGGAATCTTCTTATCTTCCTCAAAGTCCAGAATTACAAAATCAACAGGGAAGATGAGTTGGTCCACCTTAACCAAGATATCCTCCACTATTCCTCGCGGATAAGCGATGGAATGCTTAACTAGTTGCAATGACATGTATGTCAGTTTCAGATCAGGTAGACCAAGCTTCTTGAAGGTAGACAAGGGCATCAGATTGATGCTAGCTCCCAAATCACACAAGAATTTGTCAAACGACAAGTTTCCAATAGTGCAAGGAATAACGAAACTTCCAGGATCTTTAACGCTGTGCTCCCGAGTTTGAAAATGGAGAGAAGAGAAGAGAAGAGAAAAGAAAATTTTAAAATTTTCCTTCCTAGGCGTGCTCCCGAGTTTTTTGGCGAGAGAAGAGAAGTGATCAGGAGAGAAAATTACCTATATTTCCCCCCAAAACTTTCTTCCCAAAAATGGGAAGATTTGGAAAGATCCTCTCACAATATCTTCTTTTTCATGGCCACTTTCTCTCCTTTTTACAAAAACTCGGGAGCACACGACTGATTTATTTTCTTCTACTATTTCTCTTCTCTTCTCCTCCCATCTCTTCTCTTCTCTTCTCTCCTAAAAAATCTCTGGAGCACAGCGTAAGCTTCGAAGGCAACTTTTGTTACAGCACAGCACTGCACTCCTCCGTTAGAGCAATGGTTTCCAACTCCTCAAGCTTCACCTTCCACGAGAGAATACCTTTCATGAACTTTGCATAACTCAGCATTTGTTCTAGAGCTTCAGCAAACGGTATGTTGATGTGCAACTTCTTGAAAACTTCCAGAAACTTGGAAAATTTCTTATCTAACTTCTGCTTCTGAAGTCTTTTAGGATATGGTGGAGGTGGATAGACTTGTTTATCCCCTGTATTACCCTCAGGAGGATTGTTTACAACAGCTTTCTTCTTCGGTTCCACCTTGGCATCCTTCTGCACAACCTTTTCAGCAACAATCTCATTTACTGGAATTGGTAAGGACGCGGGCACGCTCTGTATAGGCTCAGATGTGCCTTCATTTTGTAAAAAACTTTCAGAATCTCCGTCTTGCTGAATTTGGGGGCTCGCAACCTTTCCAGACCTTAAAGTGATTCCCTTTACCTGTTCCTTGACTTCCCTCTCGCCTCGCCTGGATTGGCTTCTATATCGCTAGGAAGTGTTCCTGGTTGTCAATTGAATAAGACGTTAGCAAGTTTCCCTATTTGGTTCTCCAGAGTCTTAATAGAAACAACCTGGCTTTTACATATAAGAGCCTGGTTTTCCCACATAAGCCTCAACTCCTCCAATTCAGATTTTTCATTCGAAGATTGACCTGCAGCTCCATGAGTTTGTTGTTACATTCCCATTGGTTCAAACTGTTGCCTTGGTGCAAATTATTGCTGAAAACTAGGAGGATTAAATTGCTTGTTTCCAAACTGTTGGAACGGCTGTTGCATCGCATTCTGATTGTTGTTCCCGCTGAAGTTAGCATGATTCCAGTTGTCAGGATGATACGTGTCTGGAACTAGTTGCTTCGATCTTTGAAAGTTGCTCACAAACTGAGCTGATTCACTAGATATAGCGCATTGCTCCGTCGCATGCGACCTGCACACAGCTCACAAACACTGGTTATCTGATTAACACCATAATTAGCCAGATAATCGATCTTCATAGAAAAGACCTTTAGTTGAGCAGTTCTAGCCATAGCTGTATCCACTTCAAGAACTCCTGCTACCTTGCCCTGTGGAAATCTCTGGGTTGGATACTGATATTCATTAGCAGCCATCAGTTCAATTAGATCATAAGCTTCCTCATAGCTCTTTGCCCATATGCTCCACCTGATGCTGCATCGAGCATGGGTCTTGACTGTGCTCCCAAACCATTATAGAAGCAATTGATGATCATCCAATCAGGCATTCCATGACGAGGACACTTCCTAAGAATCTTCTTGTAGCGCTCCCAAGCTTCACATAGAGATTCTCCCGATTGCAACGCAAATTGAGTAGAGCATTCCTGATTGCAGCTGTTTTTGCCATAAGGAAGAATTTAGTAAGAAATTTCTGAGAAAGATCTTCCCAAGTAGTAATTGAACCAGCTGGTAGAGAGTGTAACCAACTCTTAGCCTTGTCCCTCAGATATAATGGGAACAGTCTAAATTTCACCGCATCCTCAGATACACCATTGAACCTGAAAGTGTCGCAGATCTCTATGAAATACCTAATGTGCGTATTGGGATCTTCCATTAAAGAACCCCCAAACTGGACTAAATTCCTTACCCATTGAATCGTGCTAGACTTGATTTCAAAGGTATTAGCAGTAATGGTTGTTCTGACAATGCTAGACTGAATGTCATATCTTTTCGGTTCAGAATAATCCATCAAAGCTTTCGTATCTGCTGCTGGTTCTCCCATTGCAATAAAAACTAGAGTACCTGAAACACATGACTAAAGTAAACCTTGTGAGAAAATAATTTGAGTCAGTGAACTTTGACGACCACTGATGACAAGCACATAAACTAAATTTAACACCAAGTCCCCGGCAGCGGCGTCAAAAACTTGTTCGCACTAAAACACACGTAAAAATACATGCAAGCGCACGTGATCACAAGTAGTATAAAATATAAGTCAAGTTCATTCCCACAACAGGGACTGGTTTAGGTTAAGTTCACATTATGCACTTATACAACAATGTATGGTTATCACTCACTGGTAAGACAAATAATTATTTGAGTTTTGATTTAACTAAGAGATTATACTAAATAGCATTAAATAAAAGAATTAAGATTGAATTACTTATATAAGAATAAACATGAGATTCTAACTTCATTAAATACTTCATTCAAAGTTTTATTCTTGATCCTTAGCATGTGATGGTGATGACAACTAATCAGATAATATGAAATTAGTATACGCTAACTTTTGTTATACGCATACCCTACTACTAAGAATCCACCATTTAGATAGAAGATAGTAGACACCAATTATGCTTAGTCCCTATATGTCTATAAAGATTGAATACATAATGGTTTAAGAACAAGTTATCTATTGGTATTATATAGGGTGAATAAGATGGTTAAAATTACCCACGAATTATGCATATCAATTCATACATAAACCTATGCTAGCATGGCAAGTTCTAAACCTCTATTTTCACTGTCGCTTCAATAGAGGTTAACAAACAATCTTAGATGTTAGCTACGCATCAAAGACGAATAAGCACAACCAAACTAGGAAATCATAAATCACCATACACAAAGGATTATAAAACAATTAACTATTGAAATCCATAGATAAATCCATTAGAACCCCATGACAATGATTAATTCATAATCGAACTCATCGCCGCCATGAGTTCTAATGAAAACACGATAATAAACAATATAAGAGTACTATGGTTCAAAGACAAATCGAAAATAAGCATCCAAAGTAACAACTATTTTGAAGAATACAAAAGTCTTCTTCTCCATAGTCGTCTTATGCTCTCTAGGTCTTCTCAATGCTCTCCCTTTTCTCCTTCTTCTTAAAAATGAATTATTATTGGCTTATATATGCTTATAGACGACTTGGGCCCTCAAAATCATCAAATTCTAGTCAACTCAGGATTCTGGGTAAACGACCTGGAGCGGCCGCCCCCAACCTCCGAACATGCGCGCGCTTCCTGCAACTTTGGCACGGCCGCCCCGCCTTCCGCGCGGGCGCGCCGTGCTTCTGGATTTTTTTTTCAATTTCTTGCTTATGTAGTAACTTGAGTTCCGTCTGTCAGAATTTGGCAATCCAATAGTCCACGCGAAGCTATCGAGATGCTCTTCAATATGAGAATGGTCTTGACTTTAGAACCTGGCCTCATTTCAACATATTTCTAATAAAAGCTCATTTATTCATCCAACTAATACATGCAATGCAATAACACAAAAACACATCAAAAATACCAATAACTTGAGTCCAAAACATCAACTTAAGCCTGTAATGAAGTGTTCCAAATAGATATAAAATCCACTTATCACTTGTATCATCATCCTCTTCTAGTCCATCTGCAGCCCAGTAATTTTCCTGTGTGATGAAAGCCATTTATTTATTTTTGAAAAACTCAAAATATTTCTGCTTATAATCCACAGGCTCAAAAATCTTTTTTCCAGAATCAGACTTTCTGCATTAACTAGTAAAATGACTTGCCAAGCCACACTTGTAACACTTGAATTTAGACTTGTCAACCATGTTTCTGTTTGACTTGGATGCTCCAGAATTCTTCTTGAATTTGAGCTTGGAAAACATCTTGGATAGAAAAGCCAGATGTTCATCTATGTCATCCATATCATCTTGACTAAGATGTTCGTCATGTTCAGCTACTAGATCTTTTCCCTTGCCTTCACAAACTCTAGGGTTTGGTGCAGATTCAACAGCTTTAACCTTTATCTCCTTCTCCTTTTCTTGCTCAGCAACCAATACAATGGATCCTCCTTTCTTTCTTTCTTTCTCCAGATTCTCATCTTGCTCTATTTCAAGCTCATAGGTCTTTAAAATCCCATACAGTCTGTCCAAGGTAAGTTCCTTGTAATCTTAAGAGTTTCTTAATGAGACTGTCATAGGCTTCCATTCCATTGGTAGAGATCTAAGAAATTTAAGGTTGCAGTCCTTTGTTTGATAGACTCTTCCATGAAAGTTTAGAGCATTCAGCAGTTTTTAAAATCTACTGAAAATGTCAGTGAGTGACTCATTTTCTTCAGTATGAAAATGCTCATATTGTTGAAACAAGAGTTACATTTTGTTTTCCCTTACCTGCTCGGTTCCATCATATATGACTTGAATTGTATCCCAGACATCCTTAGCAGTTTTCCAGTTCATGATGTTGTCAAACATGTCACCATCAACACCATTAAACAAAATATTCATGGCCTTCGTATCCTTGTGGACTTGCTCAATAACTGGATCAGACCATTCTGCTCTAGGCTTTGGGATGGATGGCTCATTACTTGTAGCATCTCTCATAGAAACATGTGGACCTTTCTCAATACAGTCCACATATCCTTCATCTTGAGATAAGAGCAGGTGCATCTTCACCTTCCAATGGTGATAGTTGTCTTTGTCCAGAAAAGAAATTTTGACTCCAACATCTTTTCTGCTCATCTTGTTAGTTTTTGTGATTTTAAACTCTTTGTTCTTCAAGAGCTTGCTCTGATACCAATTGTTATTCCCAAACAATCTAACAAGAATTATAGAAGGGGGGTTGAATGTAATTGTGGCTACTTTTTCAATTTTAAGAATAGTTATAATATGACTATGTAATTGTGTTTGATTTGGCTATGGAGCGGAATGAAAGTATTGATGAAATCAAAACACAAAGTAATCAAATACAAGTATTTAAAAACTTTCTTAGTGAGACTGTCATAGGCTTCCATTCCATTGGTAGAGATCTAAGAAATTTAAGGTTGCAGTCCTTTGTTTGATAGACTCTTCCATGAAAGTTTAGAGCATTCAGCAGTTTTTAAAATCTACTGAAAATGTCAGTGAGTGACTCATTTTCTTCAGTATGAAAATGCTCATATTGTTGAATCAAGAGTTACATTTTGTTTTCCCTTACCTGCTCGGTTCCATCACATATGACTTGAATTGTATCCCAGACATCCTTAGCAGTTTTCTAGTTCATGATGTTGTCAAACATGTCACCATAAACACCATTAAATAAAATATTCATGGCCTTCGTATCCTTGTGGACTTGCTCAATATCTAGATCAGACCATTCTGCTCTAGGCTTTGGGATGGATGGCTCATTCCTTGTAGCATCTCTCATAGAAACATGTGGACCTTTCTCAATACAGTCCACATATCCTTCATCTTGAGATAAGAGCAGGTGCATCTTCACCTTCCAATGGTGATAGTTGTCTTTGTCCAGAAAAGAAATTTTGACTCCAACATCTTTTCTGCTCATCTTGTTAGTTTTTGTGATTTTAAACTCTTTGTTCTTCAAGAGCTTGCTCTGATACCAATTGTTATTCCCAAACAATCTAACAAGAATTATTGAAGGGGGGTTGAATGTAATTGTGGCTACTTTTTCAATTTTAAGAATAGTTATAATATGACTATGTAATTGTGTTTGATTTGTCTATGGTGCGGAATGAAAGTATTGATGAAATCAAAACACAAAGTAATCAAATACAAGTATTTAAAAACTTTCTTAGTGAGACTGTCATAGGCTTCCATTCCATTGGTAGAGATCTAAGAAATTTAAGGTTGCAGTCCTTTGTTTGATAGACTCTTCCATGAAAGTTTAGAGCATTCAGCAGTTTTTAAAATCTACTGAAAATGTCAGTGAGTGACTCATTTTCTTTAGTATAAAAATGCTCATATTGTTAAATCAAGAGTTACATTTTGTTTTCCCTTACCTACTCGGTTCCATCACATATGACTTGAATTGTATCCCAGACATCCTTAACAGTTTTCTAGTTCATGATTTTGTCAAACATGTCACCATCAATACCATTAAACAAAATATCCATGGCCTTCGTATCCTTGTGGACTTGCTCAATATCTGGATCAGACCATTCTGCTCTAGGCTTTGGGATGGATGGCTCATTCCTTGTAGCATCTCTCATAGAAACATGTGGACCTTTCTCAATACAGTCCACATATCCTTCATCTTGAGATAAGAGCAGGTGCATCTTCACCTTCCAATGGTGATAGTTGTCTTTGTCCAGAAAAGAAATTTTGACTCCAACATCTTTTCTGCTCATCTTGTTAGTTTTTGTGATTTTAAACTCTTTGTTCTTCAAGAGCTTGCTCTGATACCAATTGTTATTCCCAAACAATCTAGCAAGAATTATAGAAGGGGGGTTGAATGTAATTGTGGCTACTTTTTCAATTTTAAGAATAGTTATAATATGACTATGTAATTGTGTTTGATTTGGCTATGGTGCGGAATGAAAGTATTGATGAAATCAAAACACAAAGTAATCAAATACAAGTATTTAAAAACTTTCTGGTGGATTAAACTTTTCCACCAAAGATATATATTAAGTAGAGAACTTTGTGTTACAATGTTGTACACAGCTGCTTGCAAGTTGAAATCACAAGAACAGAGAAATTCTTTACAGATGTGGCTTTTTCTATTTTTTTGGTAATTGCTTACTAACTTAGATAATGTTCTACGTGCTACTCTTGGTTTATATATCACCAAGTTACATGATAAAGAGACAAACAAATAAGACAAAATGTTTCTAGTCTAATCTCATGCTTCTTCATTTCTCAATCCAGCATCTTTGAATATCTTCAGTCTAGCATGGACATAGAAATGCTTCTTTATTCTCTAAAACCTGTAATTAGGCTGCCACATTCCATTTGCATATAATCAACGCATGTGACTGTCAAGTCAATATCAACTGCTCTTTTGAATTTGTTCATCCGTTGAAACTCTTTGGGATCATCCTTTAAGACTTTGATGAACATCCGTTGGGAGTCTGGTTGATCATCCGTTGAGACTTTAGTTGATCATCCGTTGAGGCCTTGTGGAACATCCGTTGATACTATCTTTATAACAGTTAACTCTACTTCATTTATACAAGATTATAAGGCATCTAATATTTATAATTAACCAACCTATCTTGCATATTAATCTAGTAGTCAACATGACTTAAACATTCTACAACATCTAGTTCACTCAGGCATTATAATATGCAGAAATGTGCTACTAATCTTATTATAACATAAGCTACACTTTCAACGGATGTTGAAATGATCATCCGGTGAAAGCTACAAATGCACTAAATAATATCTACTAAGTGTTTTGTTCAAGTTATCATCAAGTACATAACATATTCCTAACATTTTTCTATAGTCCACTCACTCTACTATTCCATCACATGCTACTCTCCTGTTGTTGCTGAAGATGTAGTAGCACTACAGTCCATTAGTGAAGATCTATTCACTATAGGATTACCATAGCACTCCATAGGTACTGAGGTTCTGGAGTTAAGTCCTGAAGCTCCAGCTCATCTGTCGACAATTCTTGAAGATATGGAGCTAAATGCTGATGGTATGGAAGTTTCTGAAGCAGGTGGATCACTTACAACTCCAATTTCTGATTCTATCTTAAATGCGGAAGCTAGAGATGAAGTTCAGTAGATAGTTCAAGATCTATTTGTTGATGAAGGATCTGTCCATGAGATAGAATCTAATGATGGTGAAGAAGCTGATACTTCAAATGCTATTATAGATCCTGAGGATGATCTATTCTTCCCTAAAGATATGCCTAAACATGTGAGGCAACAAAAGCTGAAAGAGTTAGATACTAAGAAGAAACATGATTTGTTTGATAATGTCTAGAACAAGAAATGGAAGGATATTGACTATCCTATTTCCAAGAATTATGTTGTCAATCAGCTGGATACAGCTGAGAAGACCATTCAGAATCCTGATATGCTTAATCATCTGAAAGCCTCTACTCTATTGGTAAGATATCTGCATTCTGCTCAGAAATCCACCACTTCTCAAATCAATCAAATCAAAAAATCTATCATGGCTACAAAGCTGACTACTCATCAGGAGATATGGAAACAGATTGAACCAATTCTTGAAAGACAGACGCAGATTGAAGCCAATCAGGCTAGATTAGAAGCTAAACGAGAGCAAATGTCTGGACAACTTGATGAGGTTCAAAATTTAATGGAGCTGCTTATTTCTCTATTGCTTGGTGATGATGTCTAAAAGGGGCAGAAAATTTCTAAATCTAAATGCAAATAGCTGACTTTGAAAGGAGCTGATGACACAAATCCTGATGGTCGAGATAAGGGAGGAAGGAAGGAGATTTTGAAAAGGAAAGGTGAAGATCTAGTTGGGACTAGTGGTTCATCAAAAGTCACTAGGTCTCAATCTAGACATGGTGGAGGAAGTAGGAAGAGTGAGAGGATAATTCAACAATCAAAGGAACTGACTGTGACTACAACAACTCAACAAACTCTAAAAAGTCACAACTATTGATGATGACCAAGGCATTCTAGAGATAGAAGCTGGTGCATAGGCAAGTCAGTATAATTTTTGAATTATACTACTAATCCTTAGCCATTGACATATAATTTTTCATCAATAACTATAAGTAGACTAATAATCATCACTTTAAAGAATGATGGGTCCTCACCAAACTAAGTGTTCTAAGATATTTGTGTATGCAACAATAATTATGTATCATATTTATTAGTTTCTCTAAAACTGATATATACTGATAAAATTGATCATTGATATATTATTGTTTATTTTGGAACCAGTAAATACAGATATTGAGTCTTGTATTGGTTTTATGGTGCGTTAAATTTTCTGACTAGTCAAGTTAAATGAAGACACCTTAAACAGCTTAATGCTAATGGATTTTTACTCATCTCTTCATTTTTAACTTAAAATCATTTTAGATAATCTTATATGTAGCAGTAAGGTCTCACTTATGTAATATCTCATTTGTTAGAAGTAAAATCTAGCTGAATTTTAATGATTTTTTGTTGTTGGAAATTAATGTCATAAACTCAGAACAAGATCTGAGGATTCATAACTTGAAATCTCAATCTACTCAATCAATGATAGGTTTGAAAGTCAAATTTATGAATCAATGTAGCAAGGCATATCAATTGTTTGTTTACTGTTGGAAATTCATGATATGTATTATACTATGAAGTTGACAAAATAATCTTGGTGATGATAACTACATACATTAGTTAATTTTCTCATAACATGCCTATGTGAATGCATAATTTACCTCTGATAATCAAGGACTTGCTGAATATTAATTTTGAATCTCTCAAAATTATACTTTTTCGAGTTCATGGTATGGAATATTGAGACTTCACAATATAATGGACTTTAAATCTAAAGTATATTATATTGAAAAAGTATGTGATAAAACATGCTAATGAATAAAGTTGTTTAAAATCTTTGTCATTCTAAATAAATTTGGATCTCATCAATTATTATTCATTCTAGATTAATTCGTTGGAAATATTTATTTTGAATGAATTAACTGAATTATGTTATGAAAATTAAAATCTTAGTGATAATCTCTTGAAATTATACAATATGATTCCTTAATGTATCATTTGGAGAAAGAGTAAGAAAATGATGTAGGACTGACAGCTGAACATGGCAAAAGAAGAAAAGTGAAAATAACTTGCTGAAGGAGGATTTTCTGAGATTGGCTAATCAAGATTCCAAAATATGAGACTCAGATAAGTTCTCGTTTATGATTATACATCTTATTTTATTGTAATGATGAGTTTAGGAGTGTATGACTAGGTAATTATGTTTGCATGCTATGATTTAACTTGATTTGCGTGCTTATCATTGTCTCCTTATTATGGAAAAAAATAATTAATCTATTTTCTCTAAATCGATTAAATTATTTTCTCTCTTAATATCAAGGAGACTCTTCGCTTTCTCACACGTTTCTTTCCAACGATCAGTTTTTCCCTTTATCTTCATTCAGCATCTTAAACGTCCTCACCCTAATCTTCATAACATACTCATTCTTTGTTTATTATATCTTCCATCAAAACTAAAATATCAGTTCAAATCAACTATTCCATGTTTCTTGTCATAGTTAATGGTGTTGTCTACCATGTAATAAATATCCCAATAACTGTTCGGAGAACCTTCAGTAGAGCGCTGTCCAGGGAACTCCATAATCTTCTACTTGAATATGAGATTCATTTGGCAAGAGAGAACAAGTAAATGTGTGAACAAGAATGAATCATCCGACTGGCCATTCTGTTGTGGATAGTAGGAAGAAGAAGGAAACAGAGAAGGAAGACTCATAGATTAGGATTTTGTTCATTCACTAAAAATTTCAAACATTTTGTAATGAAAAATGTTTGGTTTGTAATACAACTGTAGAGGGGGTGAATACAGTTTATGCAAACAATTCGATAAAGCTTAACGGAATCAACAGTTTTTATATTAATCAAATAAAAGCTGTTACACAAGTACTCTCTCAAAGGATGAACAGTTATCCTTGAGAGCTGCTAGGTTATATGAAAGATATAACAATTTGAAACACATATAGTGTAAACCTAATCAGTGCTTATATAGAGCACAGTTACACAATTGATAAGGAATCCTATTCTATTACAGTAAGGAAACCTAATACATATCCATGTATGATTGCTTTTGTAAGTAAAGTCTTTCACCGCCTTGAATTCTGCAATCCCTTTCCTTCTTTGATAACTACTGATGTGACAAATACTGATCGTTAAATGTTGATCATCAAATATTTATAAATAGATACCGATGACATCACCTTCAGTAAGTCCTGATATCAAATACTGATAATAACTCCTGATAGTTTATATCCTGATATGATCAATTATATCTAACAATCTCCCCAACTTTTGCATTATGTAATTATGTACAAGTTTTAATTGATGATGTCAAAAACTATCTATATGTAGAAATCAAATATATATATATATATTCTTACAACAGTGATTATCAGATTTATCTTCAATTCTGAGCTCTAGAACAGTCTTCGGCTTCTTCAAGGAACTTCCTTAAAAGATTTTCTTCCATAACATTCAAGTACCATTGTATACTCTGTTTGATATCTTTTAGCTCATCTGTAAATTCATCATTTTGGTAGATGGCTGCCCTGAGATCATGTAGGTTTGAATTTCCAAGAGATAGAGCATCGAGTTCCAGTCCAATCTTCTTTCCATCAGGATTGAAGGTTAAGACTTCCCTTCCTAGACTCATTATTACCTTGGATCCTCCAATAGGCATATCAGTAGAATATTCAGTTTGATCAATGTACTTTGGAATGTAGTTATATTTGTAAGGCATCCCTCTCTGTTTCAACTGTATCAAGTTTTTCAAAAATGTAGACCATCTGACAGTTATAGGACTGGTTACCTTAAGAATTGTAGCAACAATTTCTACCTCCTGCCATGGTTTATCTCTCATATGCTCTTGTGTCAACCTCAACCTCCTCCTAGACTCCAGAAAATAAATCAGTTTCTCTCCAACAAGATCAATAACAATTTATATTGAAATGATCTTCTGCAAGTCTTCAAGCATCATATTGCCTCCAATTGTTGTCAGATTTGCATGCTTCCTTAGAATCAAAGCATTAGCCACAGATGGATCAACACCTAACCTTGCCAGACCACTTGTGATTCTAGGTTTTCTAGCATGATAAATCCCACTGTAAATCTTCTTAATGTTTTAGAGGAATCTCTTCTAGGTGCAGGTTTCTTGCTTCCCTATAGCAACTTCCTCTTTTCTTTAAAAGTAAGTTATGGCTTATCAGAGTTTATGTTTTCAAAATCAGGATTTGTTATCTCATCTTGAATTGGGTTTGAAGAATCAACAATATGAGTAGTATCAGAGAGAGGTTGTGATTGGTTGAACACCAGCATTTGCTTCTTCATTAACTTGAGCAGTGTCAGAGGTTAATTTCAGTTTTTCAGCCCAGTCAGCTCTATGAATCTTTCTTCTTTGATGAGATTGACTGATTTCATCTTCTTCAACTCTTTCTTCAGTATCAAAGGATTGCGCAACTGTATAGACTAGATCTATCAGTACTTGAGGTTTAGGTGCCTGAGATACTGATTTCCTTTTACCAACAGCTTTAGCTTTAGGCTTTGGTAGCTTGGAATTTTCTCATATCTTCTCTTTCCCCTTATGTCTCCTATCAGCATCTAAGATTGCTTGGGACCTTATAGGTCTTTCAGCATCTATTTAACTTACCTCCCTTATAACTACCCCTTTGGTTGGTCTGTTGGAAGGATCATCTTCATAAGGTACTTGAGGGATAGCAGCATCAGTATTTACTGTCCTTATAGATTTAAATTCTTCCTCCATATTCCTAAGCTACTCTAAATCAATTCCTGGATTTTCCTTCTCAAATATTCTTCTAATCACCTCAGAAACAGAAGCTTGAATCTTTGGATCCTTATAGAAAAGAGTTGTCTTTTACCTTTGGCTTTAAGAGTTTGAAGATACTGATTAGCTTCTGCACCAGCTTCTATCTCCAGAAATCCTTGGTCATCAACATTTGTGACTTTCAGAGGTTGTTGAGTTGTTGTAGTCACAGTCAGTTCTTTTGATTGTTGAACTATCCTCTCACTTCTCCTAATTTCTCTACTTTGTCTAGATTGAGTTCTAGTGGTTTTTGTTGATCCACTAGTCCCAACTAGATCTTTACCTCTCTTCTTCTTCTTCATAATCTTCTTCCTCCCTTATCACCCCCATCAGGATTTGTATCATCAGCACCTTTTAATGTCAGATGCTTGCATTTACATTTAACTTTCTCCCCCTTTTTGGCATCATCACCAAGTAGTAGGGAAAAAATAAGCTTCATTGAATTGCTTACCTCAGTAAGTTGCGCATACATTTTCTCCTGATTGGCCTTCAATCTAGCCTAATTGGCTTCTATTTGTGTCTGTATGTCAACTATTGGGGCAATTTGCTTCTGAATCTCCTGATTGATAGTCAACTTTGTAGAAACAAAGAAATATCTGATTTGATTGATTTGAGAAGTTGTAGCTTACTGAGATGTATGCAAAGATCTGACCAGAAGAGTAGATTCTTTTAGATGATTGAGCATATCAGTATGCTGAATGATCTTTTCAGCTCTGTCCAAATGATTGACAACATAATTCTTAGATATAGGATACTCAGCATCCTTTCATTTTTCATTCCAGATCTTTTCAAAGAATTCATGCTTCTTCTTAGCATCACTCTCTTTCAACTTCTATTGCCTCACATGTTTGGGCATATCTTCAGGGAAGAATAGATCATTCTCAGGATCTATAATAGCATTTTGATTTGAAGTATCAGCTTTTTTACCATCATTAGATTCTATCTCATGGACAGATCTTTCATCAACAACTAAATTTTGAACTATCTGCTAAACTTCATCTCCAGCATTTAAGATAGTTACCGAAATTGGGGTTGTATGTGACCCAGATGCCTCAGAAACTTCCTTGCCATCAGCATTTTACTTCACATCTTTAAGATTAGTAGATAGATGAGGTGGAGCTTCAGTATTTATCTCTAAGACCTCGGTACCTGTGGAGTGCTCTGGTGACCCTACTATGAATAGATCTCCATGAATGGACTGTAGTGCATCTACATCTTCAGCAATAATAGGGAGAATTTTAGGTGATGGATTGATAGAGTGACTGGACTGCGGAAGAGTATCTGTACTTAGACCTGCAGGAAGATTATCAGCACTTGGTACACCAGAGTTTAACCGAGGGTCTATAGAGTGTTGTTCAGCAGCTGTTTCTTTTGTACTCTATGCACCTGCAAAATATAACAAGTAACACTCAATCTCTATATTCTTTTAAAGTAGTCTCACTACTCCTCACACCACACAGCCCATAACTTTAAATAATTAGAGTTCCTCGCAAGGAATACTAAATCGTGACTCTCATCTACCTCTCTTTTTACCAGGAAGGATCATGCCTCTCTTTAAATTCTGTTTTTCTCTAAATTTTTTCTCTCATTCTCACATGAAAGGCTCAGATAATTTTGACCTACAGAAATAAGAGGTGGTTAAAGAAAGGTGATATATGGTCATACAACTAGAGGTAGTCCTCAAATAAAGGTCTAGATATAATCATACCAACAGGATTTATAACATGCAAGATAAATGCTGATAATACAAAATCAGTATTTAAAATAAATGCTGATAAGGTGAAATCAATATTTATACCTTGTAAATATGAAGATTCAACTTCTTTGAAGACATTCAGTGGAGGTACTGATAAGATATCAGTAGATGGTGGTGATAGATGAATTCTGCCTTCAGCATCTATTACAAGAGCCACTACAGTAGGAGTGAAGCTTTCATTACAACTTTGATGCAATGGTTCTTGTGTGGCTGAAGAATCAGGAGTTGCTGGATGACTTTGACACCCAGGTTCTTGTGTACTCTTCTCCACAATTGCTGTGTTTGACTCATGTGCAGGCTCTTCATGAAAAGTAGTTGTCTGACTGAATATTTCAGGATCTATTTACTTACAGAAATCCTTGATCTGAGAAACTTCTACACGAATCTTAGCAGTTACAGCTTCATGTCATTCTTGAGTTAGGTACTAATCAAGAGGCTCAACATCTTCAATGTCTGTTGCACTCCTTTGAAGTACAGGTTCTTGTGTGACTGGACCGGGATTTATAGCTGTTGTATCCCTTTGAGATACAGGTTCTTGTGTGTCAGATCCAGGGAAAAGACCTTTCCCTTGTAGCCTCTTGACAGACTCTTGAACTTGAACATGAGAGATTTCTCTTGCTTTCTTACTCTGCTGCTTTACAGGAGAATCAGACAAATTCACAGGTGCATTAGGATTTTTCTGGAAATTAGGATTTGGAACGTAAGCACCATGTGTCTCCTCAGCAATTTCCTTCTTGATTTTAAGCTGATTCTGAGCATAGTAGACATTGGTCAACTTCCTTTTCTTTGACCTTGGAATTGTACTAGAATTAGTATTTTTGGCACTTTCAACAGCATCAGTAGTTGTGCCCTCCTCAGTTGGTAGAACAAATGGTCTTGGAGAAGAATCAGATGTTAGGTTTGGAAATTTGGAAGATAAGGTAGCATTATTCTCATCATCATCTGACTCTAATCTTGCAAGCACAAGCTTCCTCTTGACAGATTCTGAAGGTTAAGAAGATTGAGGAACTTGTGATGCATCACCTTTTGACTTTGCTACATCAGGATTTGTAGCCCTTTTAGCCAACTGTTTCTTTTTTTTACCACATGTGTCTTTTGAGAGACACCTGAGGTGGCTTCTGTTTGTGGTTGTGTTCGTGTTTGGGTTTGTATTTGGGTTTATGTTTGGGTTTGTGTTTGGGTTGTAGTGCTGGGGTGAGCTTCAGGGGGGTTCCCAATGGTGATTGCCTGTAGCTGAGCACTCTACCTATGGGAAAACCATAAGTCACAGGGAGCCTTACAATGATCAAGTTCCTAGCAAACAATGGCAACCTCAAACGAGCTAAATCATCCTTCTTTTCATCTTGTTAAATGAGATCAGAAAAAGCCCTTTTTGTAAGCTTAAATACTGACAGAATTTGGTTAGAGGGAATAGGGGTATCAGGAAAATAGATACTGAAAATCAGTTGACAGAATCTAGAATAATACACAATATTCCTATCAGCATGTAATCTATCTCCTATAAAAGATAAAACTACTCTACCAAAATCATAATTTGCACCATGAATCAGAGAGTACCCTATTTGTTGTGTCATGATAGGAAGAGCATAAAAGTTGGAAGATTTGTTGTTGAAGGCATTTGTGATGCAATCGTAAAAGAAATTCCATTCCTTTCTGAGCCCATTCCTCTTCAACTGATCAAGGTTCTTCAAATCCTTGTCACAACCTATCTCATTGAAAAACCCTCCTCTTCTCAGCATCTCCCATAAAAGTAGTGTAGGAATTATGAGCAGGAAACTGTAATGTATCCATTACAGTTTGAGGAGTAACTATCATTTTCTTGTTGTCAAACTCAAACACCAAACTTGAAGTTCCATTGGCACCTCCATCATCATAAATACCAATTTTCCAGATAGCAAGTACCTGGTCACCAGAGATTGTGGGTGGAGCTGTGAGATCAAACCCAATCTCACTAGATCTCAAAAAGTCTAGAAAAATATGAAAATTAATGTTGACACTATTATTTTCCAGTATAGCCGAGTAATTGTTAGTAATAAACTTGGCACCACCATAAGTAAAAGGTTTAGAAGCAGCTGGTGAAGTCATGGTAATTTTGCAAGAAAAAATTTTTGAGAAGAAATTAGGGTTTCATAGTTTACGGTTGAGAGAGGGAGTGAATTAGCAGAGAAGAAGATAATAGAGATGTGATAAAGTGTTAATTTGAAATCAGAAATTGTTTTTTTTAACAAATCACTCCACTAACTCTGAAACGTTTCAGTTTAGTGGGACACGTGGCAGCCTGTTATTGACAGTAAAAATAATCATGGAAACGTGTAGTAAAGACAGTTACTGCGCACACAGTTTCCTGAAATAGTGTCTTGTGTATACTCAAACATTTTTACATATCCTCATGCCATCAATAAACAACTTTAATCATGCATAAATTACCCACTTACAAATTGCTTCACCACTGTAATTAAAATACTGATTAAAATAATATTTGAATAAATTCAAAAATTATCATCAGGATTTAATGGTCAATCAGAATTTGACCAATTTCAGTATTTGATCAACTACTCTCGGGATTTATCATTCAACACAAGTTTGACCAATATCAGTATTTATATAGATAATCGATTTTTAATATGCAGCTACTTGATGGGATTAATAGAAGCTAATTACATGCTTTCATGGCATCAGGATTTAACATTATAATCAGTATTTAACAAGTACTGATACATAATAAGAAGACACCACACTCTAATTATCATTAGTTATTACTAATTACCAGAGTTTGAGAAATGTCCTGATATTATTCCCAAATCGTTCACCAATCTTGTAAAGGTTACTTCACAGAGAGGCTTGGTAAATATATATTTGCTAATTGTTAATTTGTTGGAACAAAGATCAATTTCACTATACCTTCCATCATATGTTCCCTTATGAAAATGGTACCTAATACTGATGTGTTTAGTCATTGAACGTTGTACTGAATTTCCTGTCATTATAATAGCACTTTGATTATCACAATATATAGGAATTTTATAATATTGTAACCCATAATCTTGTAACTGATTCTTCATCCATAGAATTTGAGCACAACAGCTTTCTGCATCAATATATTCAGCTTTTGCAGTTGATGTGGAAATTGACTTTTATTTCTTGCTAAACCAAGAAACCAACATGTCATCAAGAAATTGGTAGCTTCCAAAAGTGCTTTACCTGTCTATTTTACATCCTGCAAAATCAGCATCTGAGTATCCAATTAGCTTAAATTCTGAATCTCTAGGATATCATAATCCAAGATTCATGGTGCCTTTGAGATATTTAAAAATTCTTTTCACAGCTAATAGATGTGGTTCCCTTGGATCATCTTGGAACCTTGCACGGAGAAAGGTAGCATACATGATATCAGGTCTACTAGAAGTCAAATATAGGAGTTATCCAATTATACCTCTGTAGTTAGTTATATATACTGATGAACCAGTATTAAATCTAACTTGGTTGCAGTGGCCCTGGGAGTTGTTGCAGTTGAACTGTCTTGCATTCCAAATCTTTTGAGCAAATTCCTGGTGTATTTGGATTATTTTTATAAAGATCCCTTCATCAGTCTGTTGTACTTGTAAACCCATAAAATAACTCAAATCTCTCATCATACTCATTTGATATCTTGACTGCATTAGCTTTGCAAACCTCTCACAGAGTTTATCATTAGTAGAACCAAAAATGATATCATCAACATAAATCTGTACTAATAATAAGTCCTTACCATGGTATTTATAAAATAAAGTTTTGTCAATTGTACCTCTTGTGAAACCACTTTCTAATAAAAATAGAGCAAGTGTTTCATACCAGGCCCTTGGAGCTTGTTTTAGTCCATAGAGTGCTTTATCAAGTGTATAGACATGATCAGGATATTTTGAATCAATAAGCCCTGGAGGCTTTTCAACATAAACTTCCTCTTCAAGTTCATCATTTATAAATGCACTCTTCATATCCATTTGGAACACTTTAAACTTCAGGTGAGCAGCATAGGCTAGAAAATTCTGATTGCCTCAAGCCTTGCAACTGGAGCAAAAGTCTCATCATAATCAATGCATTCTTGATGTGAATAACCTTTTGCAACTAGTCTTGCTTTATTTCTTGTAATGATGCCCTCACTGTCAATTTTGTTTCTTAACACCCATTTTGTACCAACAACTGATCTGTTCTTTGGTCTTGACACAAGAGTCCAGACTTTGTTCCTATCAAATTCATTAAGCTCCTCTTGTATTGTTGTAACCCTGTCAGCATTTTGGAGAGCTTCTTCCATTTTCTTTGGTTCAGTTTGAGATAGAAAAGAATGGTAGATACATTCATTTTGAGTAGCTTTTCTGGTTTTTATACCACTATCAGGATTTCCAATGATTAAGTCAGGTTTATTTGACTTAGACCATTTTATTGCAGATGGAAGTTGACTCCTTCAAATAGAACCTCCCCCTTGATCTATGAACTCTCTAGTATCTCTTTGACTTGTACCACTATCATTTCCTGATGCTCCCCCTGAATGAGTATTTACAATGCTATCACTATTTGATCCATCAGTATTTGAGGAATTAGAGTCTGATGAATTATTTACTGATGTTGCTTGAGTTTATTCACTTGTAGTAGACTCTTGATGTGAATCATGTTGCTCCCCCTCAACATATGCTTCAGTATTTGGAGAATTTCCACTGTCGTGTGGATCATCAGAGTTTAGAGTGATATCAGGACTTGTCAGTATATCAGGATTTAATTGTGCACCATATGGTACTCCATTTTCAAATATCTACTCATCATGGTCATTTGCATCTTCCAGACCTGTGATTTTCTTATCATCAAAAGATACATGTATAGATTCCATGATTGTCTTTGTTCTTAGATTGTAAATTCTGAAAGTTTTTGTAGATAATGGATATCCCACAAAAATGTCTTCATCAGCTTTTAGATCAAATTTTGTAAGCTGAAAAGGATGAGTTTTGAGAACAAAACACTTGCAACCAAAAATGTGAAAGTAATTTAAATTTGGCTTCTTTCCCTTCACCATCTCAAATGGTGTTTTAACATGCTTGTTGATCAATGTTGCATTTTGTGTGAAGCAAGTAGTTTGCACAGCCTCAGCCCGGAAGTAGGTGGCAATCTTGCTTCCTCTAGCATGATTCTTACAGTTTCTATGAGAGTTCTATTTTTTCTTACAACAACTCCATTTTGTTGTGGAGTTCCAAGGGCAGAAATTCTTGTTTTATCCCCTTGTATTTGCAGAACTCTTCCATAGAACTGTTCTTGAATTCAGTTCCAATATCACTTCTTATGATCTTCATTTTGTATGTTGATCCTTTTTCCAGCTCTCTTACATGATCAAGAAGAATGGATGAAGATTTATCCTTGGTGTGCAGAAAATATACCCATGTGTATCTTGTATATTAATCAACAATTACAAGTGCATCCCTTTTCTTGGCAATTGACATTATATTTACTGGACCAAAGAGATCAATATAAAGTAGATAATATGGTTCAAGAATTGAGGGTTCAGTTTTACTCTTGAAAGATGTTTTCCTTTGTTTGGCTTTCTGGCATGAGTCACATATGCCATCAGGAGTAAATACTATATTGGGAAATCATATTAAAAATCTTTCCTCACAAGTTTATTGATGTTGTTGATTTTAAGATGAGAAAGTCTTTTACGCCAGTTCTAGCTGTCTTCCATAGATGCTCTACTAAGTAGACAAACTTCTGATTTATCAGTATTTGTGGAGACCCTAGCTTCATATAAGTTACCATGTCTTACACCAGTCACTGCAATCTTGCCATCAGACTTACTGCCAATTTCACAATGTTCCTCATAAAATTTCACATGGTAACCTATGTCACAGATCTAACTCACACTGATTAAATTATACTTGAGTCTTGCAACCAGAGCTACATATTTAATGATGACATTCCCAAGTTTGATTTTACCATATCCCAAGATTTTTCCTGAGTTGCCATCTCCATAAGAAACACTTGGGCAAGCCTTCTCCTTAAACTCTGATAGCAGGGATTTATAACCAGTCATGTGTCCTTAGCATCCACTGTCCAAGACTAGAGAATTTCTCTTGTTACCGTGCAATCAATATTTAAATCAATTAGTGTATTTAAGGACCTGGACTTTCTTGGATCATTTGGCCTTTTTAAGTTTGTTAACATATGTAGCAGAAGACTTCATATCAGAGTTTATGTTAACATTCTTACTTTCAGTATTTACACATGCAGAAATAGATTTTGCTTTATTTAAAGAGGGTTTCAGTTCATAATAATCATAATATAAACCGTGATACTCTTTACATGTATAAATAGAGTGCCACACACTACCAAAATGAAAACAAGGATTCTGTGGTTTATATTTAACTGTTCTATTCCTAAACTCTGACTTAGGAGGAACACCATTTATCTCTTTATTCTTCCTGCAAGAATTAGCAAGATGATTAGTACTACCATAATTTAAGCATGTCTTTCTCGGTGCATTGGAAGTAGTTACATAATTGCCTTTCTAATTAACACATACTTTATCATTCTTGTTTTTCCTAGGCTTTTTCTCCTTCTCTTTCATGTGTAATTCCTTCAACTTTTGCTTAAGCTGCTTCTGAGACATTAAACCAATATTTACTAATCTTGTGTGAACTTGATCACTCTTATCAGTATTTAAGTTTGATTTAGGTGTCGAGGTTGAACCTACCTCAAAAACTAAGTTAACAGCATCAACACTTGAATTAAACTTAATAGGCTCCATCCTTGTTCAGTATAACCTTAGTATTAGTATTTATTGGTTTAGTTCTCTCAGTTTCTTTTCCATTTTTTTATTAGAATTAGATCTATTAGCATATCCTAAACCTGATCCCCAACATACTTTTTCTAAAATTTCCTGAGTTGTTTTTCCTGAGTTAGTCCAAAGCTTAATAACCTCTATTTCTTTAGCTAACTCTTTTTCTAGACAAGCATACTTTTCTAACAGTTTTTCTTTAACATAAACAATATTATCTTTTCCTTTTTGAATTTCTAGCATGAAAAGCAACTCAATTTCTAGGTGATCATTCATTTTCTTTAACTCCGAGTTTTCACTCTTGATTCTATTATTCTCTAAGGTTTGATCCCTATAACTAACATGCAAAGCTTTAAGAAACATTCTTAATTAACATAGATTATCAGTATCAAAGCTAGTGTTGTCTGAGGTACCTTTGTTTCAATAGATTCAGCCTCAATATCAGTAGATTCAAAGCTAGTGTTATCTGATCAAGGCATGTTTCTTCTCATTCTTTGGTTTTCTGCAGTCAACTGCAAACTGTCCAATTTTGTTAGGTTCAAAAGGTACATACAGAGGAGGGTGAATGTATGTTTTTTATTTTATAAAATTAATTACAGTGGAATATCAAACCCAAAATGAAATAAACACACAAAGAGATTTTGGGTAAATATTCTTTTTATTAAAAAGGATAAATACCCGGAGGTTTGCTTACAACTCCAAATACAAATATTCGGAGCAACAAAAATAAAAAGAACCAATACAATGACTATCAATCTAGGGTTCTTTTTATCCCTCTAAGAATATATAGTCTCTTTTATAAACAATACACACAAATAGGCTATAAATAATGAGTGTACCAATTTGTACGACTATAATAAGGTGTGAATCAAATTGGGCAGCAATTCTCTCCTTAATTTCAATAAATGAAATCAACCAACTCTCCAAGAAATAAATTCTACAGAGCTCCGCTAGAATGTTTTGCTGAGAAGATATCTATCAATAAATTTGATTATATAGATTGTAGACTGTGAAGGAGATAGGAAGAAGATACGTTGCAAATTCAAGTTCATATAATTGAATTTGTACGGCTTGCATGACTTGTAACTTGCGACCACATTTTCCTTCTAACCTACGACCAGGATATATAACTTGTGACTTGTAAATTCTGTAACATGCGACGTAGAAATGTAGTAGTATGCTTGTAAGTTGTTTAAGTCCCACTCCAACACAAATAGCCAAGTTGCAACCAGAAGGAGTATTTGATTTATGTTTTTGCACAAGTCCCAACCTGCGACGTGATGTGTAACAGAGTAGGCATTGCCTTGACACATATTCCAAGTTGCGACTTGAATATAGAAGTACAAATGCTTGTTGTTTTCTTTTTTTGTTCAGTTCAAACACAACAGGTACAGCCAGGAAGAGCCTGTGGTCCACGTGCCGAAACAAGGAGAGGAGCCTGCCAATTTTCTGATTCTTGTACTTGTTTCCTTTATTTCTTTTGTTCAAATGGCATGCGGGCCCGCGGGTGCACAAAATCGAATTATGTGTTTCCTTCTCTTTTTTTTCATTTGCCAACCTGTGTTCCTTTTGTTCAAGAAATCAAATATATTTAATTTCTTTTGTTTCATTATTAAACAAACACCTCTCGAATAGTGCATGTATGGCTGGCAGCTCAGATTTAAAATAAACATTTATTATTTAATTAAATAAATAAATAAATGAGATTTTATTTATTTATTTATTTAAAAAAAATATTTATTTATTTATTTAAAATCAAGTTTTGATGTAAAATTAAATAAATAAATGAGTTGATTTTCATTTATTCATTTAATAAAACAATCAGCCTTTGATTTAAAATAAATCCTGTAAATCCTCGGGTTGTACTCCTCTGTATCTTCGAGCCTTCTAATCTCCGGGATTTTGCACTTTAAAATATTTCCAGACTCCTCGAGTACAAAAACCACTTAATAGTATTTCTAAAAATAATACTATGTTTCCTTTCACGAATCATTAGCGTCTAGTGTAAGGGTCTGGTTCACAGACGACTAATTCCGCTCTGAAGCCTTCGTATTATACCCGTACAAACCACTGTTAAGTCTTCTACAAAATATAACCAACTTCACTAGGAATCCTTGAGGTCTTCACACTGATCCCGATAACTGCTTCGAATGACTCCAACCTTATTCCTCCGATGCCCGAACATATTAATGAACTTCATATGGATCAGTGCTAACATCTTCTTCACTGCAGGTAATAAAACCTTTTGTGTATATGCCAAATAAACAATTTGTACTGATTCTAGTGGAAAGTATATTATTTCAAAGTTCTTGTTCTATGTTGAGTTATCCAAACCAGTATTGTTGAGTTATACGTACAGCTTCAATCTTGCTCAACAAATTTCATCACAATTATAGCACCTTTCCTTTGACTTGTCATATTTTCCAGAATTTGATTCCTTTCAATCAGTATTTCTTCTATCATTCCTCTTATCAGAGTTTGAGGAACTGGAACCCTTTCTGGAAAAACTTTTCCCTTTCTTGAAGTTCTTGTAGACCATCTTCTTGAAGCTTTTAACCAATAGAACAGCCATTTGTTCCCTGTCTTCATTGTTGTCATGATCACTATCAGTATCCGATTCATTATCAGTATTTGAATCATCATCAGAGTTTGATGACTCAGTATCAGACTTTATAATCATAGCTTTTCCTTTGGAGTGACCTTTTCTCCTAGCTTTCTCATTTGGCTTCTCTTCAACTCTAATTAGTGCAATTGGTCTTGACTTTGATCCTTTTGTCTTGCTTCTTTGTTCCATCTCTAGTTCATAAGTCTTAACATGCTATAGATCTCATCTAGAGATATTTCCTCAAGTTCATAATTATCCCTTACTGATGTGACCTTAAAGTCCCATTTTTCAGGGAGTGCAAGTAGAAACTTCAAGTTTGATTCCTCTAAGTCATATTCTTTGTTGACAAGAGATAAGTCATTCAACAGCTTTTGAAATCTATCATAGATCTCAGTTAAGGACTCATTGTATCTTGAGTCAAAGTGCTCATATTCTTGAGTAAGTACCATCCTCCTACTTTTCTTGATAGAAGTAGTACCTTGACACTTTACTTCTAAAACATCCCAAATTTGCTTTGCTGTCCTACATCCAATAACCTTATTGGACATAACACTATGAAGACTGTTATGCAAGATATGTATTACTTTTGCATCTTTCATAATAGATAAAAGATCCTCAGGAGAACAGTCCTTCTTATCTTTATCAACCATCTTTTCATCTTGACCAGTAACTGCTACTGCCAACTTCATTGGCCTATGAGGACCATCATAAATCCAGCTTAGTATTCAGGATCTGTAGCTTCCAAGCACATGGCCATCTTAACCTTCTAGATTGGATATTCATAAATTCTATAATATTACAAATTTTATAGCCTCATATCTGCTCATATTATGATTGATGGGTTGATTGGTTGGTGAAGGAGGTGGGGGATTCAGTTGAGCTTCTTTGTCTTCCATTAAAGATTGATTTTCATATCTTAAACTGTTTGTATATCAACAGCAACCTCTTATACCAATTGTTAGGTCCGTAATACAACTGTAGAGGGGGGGGGGGGGTGAATATAGTTTATGCAAACAATTCGATAAAACTTAAGAGAATGAATATTTTTTATATTAATCAGATAAAAACTGTTACACAAGTACTCTCTCAAAGGATGAATAATTATCCTTGAGAGCTGCCGGGTTATATGAAAGATATAACAATTCATAACACATATAGTGTAAACCTAATCTGTCTTATATAGTGTACAGTTACACAATCAATGAGAAATCCTATTCTATTACAATAAGGAAACCTAATACATATCCATGTATGATTGCTTCTGTAATTAAAGTCCTTCACCGCCTTGAATTCTGCAATCCCTTTCCTTCTTTGATATCTACTGATGTGACAAATACTGACTGTCAAATGCTGATCATCAAATACTAATAGACAGATACTGATGACATCACCTTCAGTAAATCCTGATATCAAATACTGACAATCACTCCTGATAGTTTATATCCTGATATCATCAATTATATCTAACAAAAAATCTTAATATCAATGAATTGTCTTCTACCTTTTGTGTGGTTGTCATAACTCTCTAGTTTAGTGCTAATGTTGTTTTTGTTTATTCAAATTACATGTTTAAACATGATATTATCTGGAACTAACTTGGTTTTTCCTTTTGCATCAACTACTTGATAAATCTTCTCTAGCATCACTCTTAGATTTTATGATAAATTAATTAATTTGATTCTGATACATATGATTCTTATGTAGTGTCACATACAAATGACATTCAAAACATACATGACAATCAACATTATTTTATCAGTTCAATTCTCAGAAGAATATTGAACTAAGCAAATCCACTTTCACTTATGATCATGAGAAGTAAATAACTTATAAAGAGTAATATTAAGGCATCCCACAAGTTATTAACCACCTTCTGATCTCGTCTTATACCATTAGTGATCAAATTACAAAGAACACTAGTCAGAAAACAGAACCAGTAATGTAAGTCATATGTCATAACCTATTTGTATATTCGAGGATTCAACTCAACTCAAATAAGAATGTAATAAGTAAATAGTGGATCTATCGTCAGAGAGATCTCGCAAAGTAACATCTGTTAGAGGATTCAGAAACAAGGTTCATCTACAGACTTGAGGAGTTAATTCACTGGAAGAAGTTCAAGAAATTGATCAAGCCTCAGTGATATAAATCAAGATCGTGGATTTAATCAAGTGACAGAGATCTCGTCAGAGTATCATTAATTACAAGGATTTAATCTGAAGAAAATCAAAGTGTCAAAGTCAAGACATGAAGAAACGTCACGGAAGTTAGTCACTCATGAACCAGACAGTACATCGAGTGTCAACATTGAAGTGGTGGAATTGATTCATATATTTCAGTGATTTTCAGAAGATATACAGAAGAATAGATGCTGCTCAAGATTAGTATTAATTCTCTATTAATTAATTAAGTCATATAATTTAATTAAGAAAATAAATTATATCTGCAAAAGATTAATTTATTTGATTAATTAAATTAATTGATTAATTAATTCTGAATTAATATTAAGAATTTTCAGAATTTAAATTAGTTTAAAAATCTGTTTTAATTCAACAAGACAACTGATTGTATTAGTATGACAATCGGTATGACAATCAATAGTCATACCGAAAGTCATGCTAATTCAAAAGGATTGTCTTACCAGAATTTTTATAGGATTTAAATCTATTTATTTTCAGCAAAAACAATCTGTTTGAACTACTATGACAATCGGTATGACAATTGATTGTCATACCGAAAGTCTTGCTAGTTCATTCTGATTGTCTTGCTAGTTCTAAGGATAGTCCTACCGATTGTCTTGCTGAGCTCAGGATTGTCTTGCCAGTTCAATTCTATTCGGTTGATTGATTAAAAGAAGGAGAAGCAGTTCATTCAATAATTATTCAATCAACAATACAGAACCCGAGAACAAAAGAAAAAGAAGCAGAACAATATTTCATCTTCTCTGCAAAATTTCAAGATCAATTTCTAGATTGTAAAGTTAAATCCAATCAACTAGAAATCTTTATCTTGTTCTTGTGTAACAATCTAGCGGATCAAAATCCCTAGAACTTAATCTCAAATCGCGTTTAGCATTTGATTCTAATTATTGCAAAAATAGAAAAAGTTCATGTCAAATTTATTCTAAATTTGTGATAATTAATTTGAGATTAATTCCTTGTAATCGATACAGTTGTTGTAACACCTTTCAAGTTTAATAATATTCTTATTTAACTTGAATTTTATTTCACATTTTTTTTATTCTGCATTTATTCGATTATTCGGTACCGTTTGTATTCAACCCCCCTTCTCCAAACGCATTGGGACCTAACAATTGGTATCAGAGCCTTCTGATTAACGAACAAATCAAGATCCTAGACTTTTGTGATTTTTCAACTCCTTGAATTTTTATTCATTCAAAAATTCATAATGACTTCACAAAAAGTTGGAACCGTTAAAATTCCACAATTTGATAAAGAGAATTATATTATGTGGAAGAAGAAGATGCTCTTGTTTTTACAAGTGGCAAATCCCAAATATTCAAACTTGTTAAAGAAGGGGATAAAAACTCCGATGGTTATTGAACCGGAGGTGATAGTAGATGATGTTGTGATCACCAAAGCCAGAACCTATCCTAAAGATCCTGAAGATTTTACTCCTGTTGAAAAGGAAGAAGCCTCCTTGGATGCCAGCCTTCAATTAATTTTAATTGATTCCCTTGATCCCTTGATGAATAGACATGTGATGAACTGTAAAAATTCCAAACACATGTGGGAAACTATTGAGGTGATCAATGAAGGCACAGAGGAAGTTAGGGAGAACAAGTTGGAGATCCTAACCTCTGAATATGAACATTTTAAATCAAATCCAGGAGAAGGAATTACTGAAGTGTTTGAGAGGTACAATGCATTGATCAACAACCTGAACATCAATGGAAAATTTTATTCAATCAGGGAGGTCAACAAAAAGTTCCTTTTAACACTGCCAACTCATCTTGAACATAGAATCACTGCCATTAGAGAAGCTAGATATCTGAGTGAGATTTCTTTGGACATGCTCTATGGAGTGTTAAAAACCTATGAGTTGGAGCAGATTCAACAGAAGGAAGTCTACGGGAAGGATAGAATGGTCAGCACATCTACTGCACTTGTAGCTGAAGGTCAACAACAACAGCAATCTCAACAATTGGAGAGAATGGTACAGTGTTCCAAGGCTGAGGAAAATATGTTAGTAGCAGAATATGATCCTCCGACTACAAATCAATCAAGTGATGATTTTTATTCCTTGGAAGAGCTGGAGCAATTGGAAGACGAGTCAATGGCCCAAATTGTCAAGAGATTCTCCCATGTCAGATTCAAGAGGAATCCCAAGCTTAAGTACAAGTCCAACTACAACAAATTCCAGAAAGGTGGATCTTCATCCTCTAACACCAGCAGTGGTGGATACAAAATAGGGATGGTTGATCGGAGCACCATCAGATGCTATAACTGCAATGAGTTGGGACACTTTGCCACAGAATGTAGGAAGCCAAAGCAAGTAAGAAAGAACTCTGAAAGGGCTTATCTGGAAAAGGGAAGAAGCTGGGATGATACTGACAGTGAAGATGAAGAAGAAGGAAATCTTGCTCTTATGGCTATTGATGGAAAAGCTTCATCATCAAGAATAGAGGTAAAACTTTATGATGCTGAAATGGTTTATCATCTAAGAGGCAACTTAAATAATGCACGTCGTGATAATGAACTGTTAAGTTTACAGATCAAAGACCTTGAGAAAGAGGTCAATGAATTAAGACTTGTGCATATTAATCAAGACAAATTAAAAGAACAAGTACCTTTTCTAGAGAATAGAGTTGACTGTTACAGAAAACTCGAAACTATTCTCAAAGACAAGATCACTGGTCTTGAGACTAAAGTTAGAGCCTACTTCAATTCTTGTTCGAAGGCTAAAGAGTTCTACAGTAAGCAAGCTGTTAATCAAACATCTGGAATAGGTTATGATTACAATGCTGCTATTAGAGAATTAGGCATAAACTCCCCTCCTCATGTCTGTGCTAAAGGGAGGGAAGTACCACATGTGCTTAAGGGTGTTGATGAACTCCTCTATAAACCATCAATTGCTGAACCATTTGATGCGACCTCTACTGTTATTCAGGAAGAAATACGTGCTGAAGATCATGCTAATGAGAAGGTTGTTTCCAAGTCAAGTGTGTCGAAAGTTCCAGTCAAAGTTGTAAAAGCAACTGAGACTAACTCAGACACACATGAGTTGGATAACAAAAATGCCATGTCTGCCATGCATAAATTGCTTGCTATTAATCACTCTCATAAAGCATGTGGTGTTTCTAATTGTATGTCTTGTGCTTTTAATATGATGTATGCTTATTTTAATGGTAAGCATGTTTCTAATGATAAGACTACTCCTCGTCAGCATGTGAATAACAAGAAGCATGATAGGTCTAAGACTGCTAGTCCTTCTAAGGCTAGAAAGGAGACATTTGTGCCTAAGCTTAAACAGAAATTTGTTAAGGCTGTTTACAAGGTCAAATGTTCAGTCATTGAGAAAGTTGAGACAATTAAAATTAAAAATGTTGTTTTGCCTGACAAAGGACAGTTCTACAAGAATGTCGGGCCCAACCAAGTTTGGGTTCCGAAGAAGGGTTAATCCATTTGTGTTGCAGGGCATTAAAACAGGTGAAACCGGGAGTGTGGATTCTTGACAGTGGATCATCAAGACATATGACCGGAGATAGAGCCCTGCTATCAAATGTGGATTGAGAAAGCTGGCCCCATGGTTACCTTTGGAGATAACAGCAAAGGTTTATCTGAGGGATATGGCTGCTTGCAAGCTGGGAATGTTATCATTGAAAATTTGTATATTGTGCTAGTTATTATCAGGAAGCAGTATCTAACATATAGCACCAGTGACGAGACTTGAGAATATTACGACATATCAGGCACCTTCTACACATTACACTTGGAATTGGACTCTAGTAAGATGTGTACAAGTGTACTCCTGGTTGGTGAGTCAAAAGAGGAAGTCAATGCACCACAGTTCATGGACTTTGCAGCTGCAGATCTATTGGACTATGCAATATCTTCTTCACAATCTCACTTCAGGTTGGTATGAACTAGTGTACTACTCAAGCAATCGTCAAGGACATGGTATGGCACTCTAATTGAAATTATAATTTAATATGAACTAGTAGCGTCGTCATATTTATAACTCTCTTATCACTAGGCACAATCATATTGTTTTATATGTGCAGTGATATATTGATAATGATATCATTGAACTCAAACTTCTTTCTACATTAGTGATTTCTTATATCATGTAAAATCTTTTGAAATCACTATTGTAAATCACTTTCTCTCTATTACCATATGTTCTGTGATATAGGTTCAGTCTCCAATGACTTTCTTTCATTGACAGTCATGAGGTTGAAAACCCACAACTTCTATCATAGATTGTAAAGACAAACACAGAAACAGAACCAACCAACACTCTCTTACCACTAAATGTAGTATGAATGAGCGTGAGGGAGATAGTGCCTTAGTGCACCACATAAGGAAGGTTCTGAAGTCAACCCAGTAGCTCTGTTTCCTACATAGATGAGTAGTATTTAAACCGAGACAACTGCTAGCCCCATACATCTTCTCAAAAAGATGTAATGGCTGAAAAGGCACAAAAACAGTTACTAGATTCATTCTCTCAATATGGTGCGTCTATTGAATTTTGCCTGTCGGCCAGGGTATCCGATGTAGTGTCACCACTTCAAATATAAACAATTCTTGATGCACAAGGAGAGGTTACACACACAAATGATGAGTTGATGAAAACAAGAGTTTCGACCATTTTAAGGTCAGATTCGATTATTTAAGGTTCGTTAATGGACCAATTGCCTTTATAGGTGTTAGGAGAGGATACTGATCCAAAAGCCATATGTTAGTGGTCAGTGTCTACCTCCCCAGGCTTAAATCCCCTGGATGCATCTGCGGATAGTGGATCTGACATAGGTGCAGATCGGCAACTTGTTGACAATGATTCAGATATTACCTGATGAGTCACAAGGAAATGTCTTCACAGACATTAGAAGGGAACTTTGATCTTTATGCTAAATTCGTTGGATCATTGTTTACCTTCCCAGAATTCAAATCTGGAACCCTAAAAGGGAAACTAGCAACTTGTAGATTATGACTCAGATTCATCTGACAAGTTTAACAAGGATGGGGATTTGTGAACTCCCATTGCACCACCTGTGACCTTCTTAAGGATGGCTAAGGTGATTTTCCTTGCAGGTACAGCTGAATGTTGGAGCTATGAGAGAAGAGTGATACACTTGTGAGAATGAGTGTAAACACGAGTGGAGAGAAGAGTGTAACACATGTGAGGTACACTAAACAGAATCACACACTCACAGTGAGGAAGAAAGAGAAACTACTTGTTATTTCTTTTCCAACCAAGTGGAATATGAGAATTCCTTCAGACGACGGCATACATTCCTTCTTTAAGGGGGAGATAAAAGCTTAAGAAATAGTTTGGAGGATTCCTCAACTAAGGGGGAGAAATAGTAGAGAGGAAGAAAAAGATCAAACATGTACACTACACCACACCATTGTTGTTTGTAACTACGGATCCTATTGTACGGGAGAGGTGGTAAACACAAGGTGATTTTCTAGTAAGGGAAGAAGCTGTTAGGGGAGTACCATTGGTTTTTATCTGCGGATCCTATTGTACGGGAGAGGTGGTAAACGAAGGTGATCTTCTTTAATCAGTTAATTCTCATAGGGGGAGAAGCAAGAGAGATATGCGCTTCTCAACAGGAAATGTGGTTGTACAAAAGAAGATGAAACTACTTGAAGATATGTTCAGTCTAGAGGAACATCTATTTGGAATCTGGAAAAGGTTAAATGTTATCCAGAACTTTTCTGCTATTTACTTTGTATTTCTGTTTATATCTTTTTCTTATTTGTTAGTTGAGTTATCCTCTAGGTATTTGTATGTTATTGTCTAACAAACAAATAGGGGGAGATTGTAAGTCATATGTCATAACCTATTTGTATATTCGAGGATTCAACTCAACTGAAATAAGAATGTAATAAGTAAATAGTGGATCTACCGTCAGAGAGATCTCGCAAAGTAACATCTGTCAGAGGATTCAGAAACAAGGTTCATCTACAGACTTGAGGAGTTAATTCACTGGAAGAAGTTCAAGAAATTGATCAAGCCTCAGTGATATAAATCAAGATCGTGGATTTAATCAAGTGACAGAGATCTCGTCAGAGTATCATTAATTACAAGGATTTAATCTGAAAAAAATCAAAGTGTCAAAGTCAAGACTTGAAGAAACGTCACGGAAGTTAGTCACTCATGAACCAGACAGTACATCGGGTGTCAACATTGAAGTGGTGGAATTGATTCATATATTTCAGTGATTTTCAGAAGATATAAAGAAGAATAGATGCTGCTCAAGATTAGTATTAATTCTCTATTAATTAATTAAGTCATATAATTTAATTAAGAAAATAAATTATATCTGCAAAAGATTAATTTATTTGATTAATTAAATTAATTGATTAATTAATTCTGAATTAATATTAAGAATTTTCAGAATTTAAATTAGTTTAAAAATCTGTTTTAATTCAACAAGACAACTAATTGTATTAGTATGACAATCGGTATGACAATCAATTGTCATACCGAAAGTCATACTAATTCGAAAGGATTGTCTTACCAGAATTTTTATAGGATTTAAATCTATTTATTTTCAGCAAAAACAATCTGTTTGAACTACTATGACAATCGGTATGACAATTGATTGTCATACCGAAAGTCTTGCTAGTTCATTCTGATTGTCTTGCTAGTTCTAAGGATAGTCCTACCGATTGTCTTACTGAGCTCAGGATTGTCTTGCCAGTTCAATTCTATTCGGTTGATTGATTAAAAGAAGGAGAAGCAGTTCATTCAATAATTATTCAATCAACAATACAGACCCCGAGAACAAAAGAAAAAGAAGCAGAACAATATTTCATCTTCTCTGCAAAACTTCAAGATCAATTTCTAGATTGTAAAGTTAAATCCAATCAACTAGAAATCTTTATCTTGTTCTTGTGTAACAAATTAGCGGATCAAAATCCCTAGAACTTAATCTCAAATCGCGTTTAGCATTTGATTCTAATTATTGCAAAAATAGAAAAAGTTCATGTCGAATTTATTCTAAATTTGTGATAATTAATTTGAGATTAATTCCTTGTAATCGATACAGTTATTGTAACACCTTTCAAGTTTAATAATATTCTTATTTAACTTGAATTTTGTTTCACATTTTTTTTATTCCATATTTATTCGATTATTCGGTACCGTTTGTATTCAACCTCCCCTTCTACAAACGCATTGGGACCTAACAAGTAAGTTGAGTGATAAATTAAGCCTCTCTAAGCCAAACAAGCTTGTATTTAAATCCTTAGTGCATTTACTAGTTGTCCCCCTCAAAGACACCAGTGATCCAATTGAACATTTATATTTGTCTCATGAAATTACTTCACAAACTAATGGAGTTTAGTGTGAAGCACTTACTTGCAAAAATGAGAGCACATCACTTGAAATATCTTCTTTTATTCAGAAGAAGTTGCAAGAACTCAGCCATGACTAAAATCTTCTTTAAATATTAAAAAAAAAAATTAATCAAGAAGCTCAACTTGATTGAGTTACTTGCATCAAAATTAGCAATAAATTAGTTTCGTTGCTAAGCCAAGTGTGACGGCCTCAACCCCGGGGTCAGGAGTTGACGTCACGAACAACAACAAACCACAAATATTGTATCATCTGGGAAATATCGTGTAATTAATCTTATTAATAAATAATTATTATGTGAATTTTTGGTGAATTATCTGATGATTGGTGTTGAGATGTGGGTGTTTATATGTGGTTAAGTATAAGTATGTTAATTTTAATATGTCTAGAATAAAAAATAGATGATTATGGTATTTTCTGAAAATTTTTGGAGTGTTATATGATTTTATATTAATTTATGAATTTATTAATTATTTTTTGGATAATTACAAAATTATTTTATAAATCCGAGAATCGTCCAACTTCAACCGTTTTTACGTTTTTACAACCCGAAACTCTTGAGGAAACTCCTTCCTAACCTAATCTGATAATTCCGGATATTTTCCGTGTTTTGACTTTTTCAATCCGGATTATGGTTTGACCCGTGCGCGTCCCGACGCAAGATTTTCGATATAATAGTCATTTCGATAGATCAACAAAACCCGTATTCTCGAAAGACGGGATATTATTATATTATTTTCATATAAAGTGTTTTATTAGAAGCCCGGTTTGGATAATTATCCAATACGGGTATCAAATCAGATCGTTTTTGCAGTTACTTAGCGGCTAAGTAACTAATTTATCGATCTAATACAATCCAACAAGAACCAATATTCCATAAATATAAATAGCCCTTTTCTTATTTTATTTTATTCGTATAATTATAATCAGTCAGTTAAAACCGACAAAATACAGAGAAAACCTTAATTATTCGTTATGTTCTTGAAAATCAAACGCACAAACGAAGGCGTTATCGAACTCCAATTCGGGAGTGCCATATATGAAATTGAAGCTCTGAAAAGTTCTTTCTGAATCAATCAACTATTTTAGTGCAGAAATCAAGGTGATTTTCTTATTTATTTATTTTAATTCGAATTAATTAATGATTAAAAGAGGAGTTTTTGATTTTGATGTTGTTTATGTGATTTGATGATTGTATCTTGTAGATAATTTTATTCTGATCATTTTAATATATTATATGATAAATTTGGAGTTCCATAAAATATAGAAATTTGGGTTTGATTCTCGAATTATCAAAATTATGGTTTATAAGGGGTATGAATGTTCTAAATTGAACTTGGGGCTTTTTGATTTAGGGGTTATTATTTGATTATGATGTGTGATTAAGCTTCCTGATGAAATTTACAATTGATTCGTATATTTACTTGTGCCAAACGATTCCCGGAGTAGCATGATCGAGTTCATGAACATCTTTGAATTTTAGATATAATTTTCTGCATAATATAGGAAGTAATGATTTATTTTGATTACCTGATTATGTTCCATGTGATTAGAGCTTCATTTTCATGTATAAAGTTATCGATTTGGTTGAGGATTGACGGATTTCGGCATTTCACCGGAAGAAGTCACCGGTTTTACTTTGATTTTCACCGATGTTTACGTTTAGTTGATAGTCTGTGAATTGTGATGTTAGAATGAGGTTTTACTTGACGTTTGGAACGATTTTTGACTGAAAAACGTAATAAAGCAACTTGTTTTGGCCTTTATTGGAGCTGATCGGATGTTCGTCGGACGCCGGCCGGTTTCTCGGGCTTCCCCGGATTCCGGCTGTTGTTCTTCAGCTTTTCGGCGAGTTTGACTGGTCAACCGCCGTTTGATCATTCTGGTTTCAAAGCTGTTTCAGAAAAGTATTTCTGGAATTATGTTTTTAATAATTAATTCAAAATTCAGATTTTATTTCAAAAAAATCATTTTAATTCAAACTTTAATTCAATTAATTATTTTAAATAATTAATTGAATTATTTTAATTTCATAAAATTATTTTCTTTATTATTTTCAAAAAAATCTAAATTTGATTTAATTATTTATAATTTATTTTAATTATTTATTTATGGATTTAATTAATTGATTAATTCATTTAATCAATTAATTTTATTTATAAATGGTTAAATAAAATATAATTATTTATAACTAATTCAAATAATTTCTAAAAAAATAATTTTGAGATTTTAAAAATTATATAAAGGTATTTAAAATTCAATTAATATTATTATTAATTGAATTAATTTTATTTTATTCATAATAAATTAACCGTTCGTCCGTTTAATACGAAACGAACGCCTCTAGACTCAGAACAATATTCTGCTTCTATTAAAAATATTTTCGAGACCTAAATTTTTTGAATCAAAAGGGCATTTATTTTATGTATCATTCTGAGTCGGTTATTGGTCGATAAAATACTCTTTTTGACTCGATTTCAATCCTAAACGTCCGAGACCTATCTTTTGATGAATTCAACTTATGTGCTACATGAATTATGTGATTATTTGTTATATGAATAATATGATTACATGACTTATGTGTACGTGTTATGTGGATTTTGAGTCAACGTGCCTTTTAAACGTTATCTGATCAGAATATGATCCTTATCTGTTATTATCAGGTGGGTAGAAGATAAGAATAAATATATGATGGCAATTATATGTTATCAGTTAATTGAAATAGTGTCTTTTATGGTAGATACACCTAGTTCGAGATGTTCAAAGCCAGACAGTTATAGTAAATATAAATCTTGATTGTGTGGGGTATTAAGATGGGTGGATTCAAAATAGAGATAAACCTGAAATGGTGATTGACAAGAAAGGTCAGGTAGCCTGTCAATGGAAATACAGATACATCAGGACTGAGTGATATGGCAGAAAGTTAAATATCAAAGGTTATCAAGTGAGGCAAGTATTCTTAAACTTTCTTCTAAAATACTGCAAATATTTCTTCATTCTTATTCTAAGTTCGCAATAGTTAAATGTTTTTATATTTCGCTGCAATTACTCTTATTTATGCAAGTACCTCTTTGATCTTGTTCCTTGATTATCGATTGATATCTTGAGCAAATACCTATTATTTCGGGTTATTTGCGAACCCTGAATCGGGATTATTTGAAATTAAAGTGATTTGACATCAAAATACTCTACGGACTGGATGGATTATGATGAGGGCCAGGAACGAGCTGGACCCTAAGGGCCAGAGATGGCTGGACCCTTGATTATTAGGCCATAGTGCCTGGGTACCCCATATGTTGGTGGGTCTATGCAGTTGGGTATAGATCCGCACTATATCCTAACTGATTAGCAGGTTATAGTGCACATGTTGGTTACTAGTGTCCAGTCTAATTTATTGTTGATCGCCATTAATGGCATTCCTTCTTGGAAAGTTATGGTTACAAAAACAAATGAAGATCTGATTCAAGAAATGAATTAGTGAAGCGTTCACTGTTCTTTTACAGAATAATGTGATTTATGATTAAAGGCCAATGGGGGCCGATGCTTTATTCGCTCAACTGTTTTAAATAAATAAAGATGTTTTGAAATCATTTAAAATTTGTTTCCAGAAGTTTCTTTGATTTGATACATAGAAACCCATTATGATACTTGCTGGGCATTTTTGGCTCACTCTTGATTTGTGATTTCTTATTTCTTTCAGTATCAAATGAGGTCAAAAGTGAATAGCTCTTAATAGACAGCGAAAGTGGAGAGATCCTAGCTGAAGGAAATTGGAAGTGTCAGAGTAAATAATACTAGGAAGTTAGGAAAGAGGTAATATAATTGTATTTAGTTATTGTAATTTTAGAAGGTTAGATTCTTGTTTCAAACCATAACCTGTAAGCCATACGGAATAATGAGGGGTTATCTGTATATTTGTTTTAATATACAGGTTTATATTATTTAAAGTTGTTTAGTGATACCCAATCCTGACCCTGGATTTGGGGATGTTACAGTTGTTATCAGAGCCACAGGTTATTGGTCCCTGAAATAAGAATAGGTAGAAGTTAAGATAAGAATGACAAATCATATAAGATAGGGAAGATGTTAGGAATATGTTGTGAACTTGAAGAAAACACCTTAATAGATTTAACTTAGTGATTTTTGTAGCTCTCGACGGATGTTCTATTACAGTCCCGACGGATGAACTTTATAGTCCTGACGGATGACAACTGAACATCCATCGAGAGTGTAGCTTATGTAACAAATAAGTATTATGGCATATTTCTGCAAATAATATGTTTTAGTTGAGTAGATGTTGTAGGATTCTGTAAGTCATTATGACTACTAGATTGATATACAGAATAGGTTGGCTAATTGTAAATATAGGATGTCTTATAATTCTGTACAAATGAAATAGAGTCAAGTGGCAGAAAGACTCCCAACGGATAATCTACAAAGGCTCCCGACAGATGATCAACAAAGTACCCAACGGATAATCAACTTGACTCCCGACGGATGATCATATTCAAAATAGCTGTTGATAGTGACAACACAGTCACATGCGTCGGGTGTTTGTAAAAGGAATGTGGTAGCCTGTTAAGCAGGATTTCGAGAACAAAGAAGCATTACCATTTCCATGCAAATGTGAAGATATTCAAAGATGTTGGAATAGAGTAATGAAGTAGCATGGAGTTAGACTAGATATAGTTTTGTTTTATTATCTTGTCTTACTGTCATGTAACTTGGTGATATATAAACCAAGTGTAGCAAGTAGAATATTTAACTAAGCAAGCTTTTTTTCAGAGAAACATATCAAGCTGTATTCTGTAAGAATTTCTCTGTAGTTCTGTTTGTTCAACTTGTAAAGCAGCTATGAGCTATTCAAAGCTTCACAGAGTTCTCAATCTGATATATATATATATATGGTGGATACTTTTAAATCCACCAGAAAGTTTTAAAGCCTGTGTTTTATTACTTAGTGATTTGATTTCTATTACTCTTCCATTCCGCACTATTGCAAATCAAACACTGTTATATATATTAAGTTAGAACAATTTTTAAAATCTCAAAAGTAGCTAGAATTACATTCAACCCCCCTTCTGTAATTCTTGTTGTATTGTTTAGGGAATAACAATTGGTATCAGAGCAAGCTCTTGAAGAACAAAGAGTATAAAGATCACAACAAACAACAAGATGAACAAGAAGGATGTTGGAGTTAAAATTCCATTTCTGGACAAAGACAACTATCACCACTGGAAGGTGAAGATGCACCTACATCTTCTTTCCCAAGATGAGGCCTATGTGGACTGCATAGAGAGATTTCTTATGTACCTATGAGAGCTGCAACTGGAAATGAACAATCTGTTCCAAAACCTCGGCATGAATGGTCAGATCCTAATATTGAGCAAGTCAGGAAGGATAAGAAGGCCATGAACATATTGTTCAATGGTGTTGATGGTGATATGTTTGATAACATCATTAATTGTAAAATAGCCAAAGAGGTTTGGGACACAATACAGATTATTTGTGATGTTACTGAGCAAGTGAGGGAGAACAAGATGCAGCTCCTGATTCAACAATATGAGCATTTCCACTGTGAAGAAAGTGAGTCACTCACTGAAATATTTAGTAGATTTCAAAAGCTACTAAATGCTCTAAAGCTGCATGGAAGAGTCTATCAAACAAAAGACTCTAACCTCAAGTTCCTTAGATATCTCTCAAAGGAGTGGAAGCCAATGACAGTCTCATTGAGAAATTCTCAGGATTACAAGGATTTCATCTTGGAGAGACTGTATGGCATCCTGAAAACCTATGAGCTTGAAATAGAGCAAGATGAAAGGATGGAGAAAGGAAGGAAGAAAGGAGGATCCATAGCACTGGTTGCTGAGTTAGAGAAAGAGAAAGAGATAAATGTGGAAGTTGTTGAATCTACATCAAAGGTCTGTGAAAGCAAAGGTAAAGGGCTGGTAGCTGAGAATGAAAATCAGTTGAGCCAAGATAACATGGATGATATTGATGACCATCTAGCATTTTTATCCAGGAGATTTTCCAAGCTCATATTCAAGAAGAATTTTGGAGCAGCCAAGCCAAAAAGAAACATGGTTGATAAGTCAAAATTCAAATATTTCAAATGTGGCTTGGCAGGTTATTTTGCTAGTGAGTGTAGAAAGTCTGATTCCAGCAAAAAGAAGTTTGAGCCTGTAGATTATAAACAGAAATACTTTGAGTTGCTCAAACAAAAGGAAAGGGCTTTCATCACACTAGAGAATGACTGGGCTGCAGATGGATTGGATGAAGATGAAGAAACAAGCTATGTCAATCTAGCCCTAATGGCCAAATCAGATGAAACAGAGACCAGTTCTTCAAGAAATCAGGTAATCACTACTAACCTAGCACATTTATCTAAAGCCGAGTGTAATGATGCGATAAATGACATGTCTACAGAATTATATCACCTGATTGTTACACTTAAGTCCCTCACTAAGGAAAATGCTAAAATTAAAGAAAATAATTTATTTTTAAGTGAAAGGAATAATGTGCTAGAGTCTCAATTTATTGAATTTGAAAAATTGAGAATTGAGTGTAAAAATTGCTAAGGATGAATTAACTGAGTCCTTGAAGAAAGAAGAGATTTTAAAGAAATGGCTTGAGAGAGAACATGAAGTAATTAAAGCATGGAAATCATCTAGAGATGTTCATGCTTAAATTACTAAAGTTCAAGGTATAGAATCCTTTTGTGATGCAGCCTGGAAAAAAGAGCAAAGAGAAGCTTGATTTCAATCTGGTTGAAGGACTCTTTACAGATGTGGACTCGACGAATGATGAAAATCATCCGTCGGATAATCAAAAGGATTATCCGTCGAGAGAAAAGGAGCCACATCTGTCGGCTATCAGTAAACCATTTAGCAAAGCTAAGTTACTTCAAAATTTAATAAGAAATATGGATTAGTCTCTAAAAACTTTGTTCCGGGAGAATCAAGTCAAGTTAGAAAAGAAAAGAAAGTTAATGTTGGTCATATGTCTATCAAGCAATTGAATGACAGGCTGGAAAAGATTGAGGTTAAAACGGAAGCTAAAAAGAAAAACAATAGAAATGGGAAGGTAGGGATTAACAAACATAACAACTACACACCTAATAAATATGCACCAAGAAAACTCTGTGTTAAGTGTGGTAGTGTTAATTACTTGTCTATGCCTACTCCCATGACTGCACCTTCTTCTTTTTCCAACATGACTGCTGTGATGCTCTCAATCTCGGGGTTAGGAAATGAGGACTCACACACCTTTATTCTAATAATTAAATAAGCATAAACCCCGATTAACTACTAACAGGATCAACAAGATAAAGTATGAGACAAGATTAAAACTACCAATCATAAAATATAACTTACAACCCCAAAATATTATTAAATAGACAATATCGATTCCGGCTGGGAACCGATAGATAACCCATTATATCTTTACAGATTTCTTTCTAGGCGCGTGTGTTAGGTCACACACACACTGTAGAGGGGGGTGAATACAGTGTATAGCACAATCAAATCGAACTCTAATAACTCAAGTAACAGAAAACAAACTTTATTCAAAACAATAAACTCTGTTACAGTATGGAACTGTCCTCTCTCAGTGATGAATAAATATCACGAGAGCTGCTAGGGTTACAATGAATAATCTTCTCGATAATGATAACACTTATAGTGTAAACCCTATGTCTGTGTTTATATACTACACAGTTACAAGATAATCGCTAATTGATATGGAATATAATTCTGCTTCCTAAAATATATCAATCAGATATCTTTTCTTCCAAGTATTCCATTCTTCACGGAATTCGTTCTTCATGTATATCTCTTCTTACGCTTGTCTAGATCTTCTCTTCCTGTAAATCAGCTGCCTTCCTTATCTGAATATTTCCTTTAAGTCCTGATATTATCTTCTGATAAATATCTCTTAAACCTTAAGTACTGATGACTTAAGTCCTGACTTCAGTATAAGTGTTGATTTCAGTTAAGTACTGATTTGTCCTGTTTAAGTAAGATCTGAAAACTAAACATAAATCATATTAGACATGATATTATCAAATATATCTAACAATCTCAATTAGCATAATATACAAGTTTAACATATATTTGATGATGTCAAAAATATTAAGTACAAATGCATGAAAATTTGACTAGATAACTACAACTTACAGTCCTTAAAGCTTTACCAACTTTAACTTCTGAAAATAACTTCAGTCTTATAAATATCAGAATTTGAGCAGTTGTAGATCTTGACTTGGCTTCACTTTCTGATCTCTCTGATGCCAGGAGTTGTTCTGAGATAGTTCTTTAACAAACATCTCTCAGCATATCTGAGTTCATCAATCATCCTCCTTTTAGCATCTTTAAGTTCTGCAGAATCTTCACCAGTTTGAAGATTGCAACCCTGAGATCATTAATTTTAGCTTTCCTTATGTCCTGATCCAGTCTGATCAAATATGCCTTGTCAGACTCAAGATTGAATTCCACAGCCTTGTAACCCAGAAAGGTAGTTATAATCTTAGCAGAGTTAGGCTTCATCTCAACAATATCACCCTTGTGATCTCTGTACTTTGGAAGATATATGCTGTCAGACTTAACAGAATAAAGCCTTTTCTGTCTCTGAATTTGACTCTTCAAATAGTTTGCAGCACTTTCTGTTATTTTGTCATTCACTTGAAGTAAGAATAATACATGTTCCAATTCTTCAAAATACTTCAGTGGAATGGCATTTTCCCTTATATGATAACCCTACCATTTGTCATGAAGTACAACAAGATGTGTTCTTTCAAATAGGTATGGTAAACCATCTGTACAGATTCTAGTTGATTCAATCTTTCAGGAGTTGCTCCAATACCTGGTTCACTTAAGGAAGTTGGATCATTGGTTGTGTTCTGTATTCTTCTTTCATCAGCACTACCCAATCCAGATTTATCTCTTGCTTCCTTTCCAGTAACTAATCTTGCTTCAAAACCACTTGCAGCAGTCTTCAAAGGTTGAGTCTGTTTGGCTTTGGTGAATCCTGGTAGGAGTATCTTTGAAGGTTTAACATGAGCAATGTCAGAGGTTTCCTTTGATTTATCTTCTGATATCAAGTTAACTTGAGCTATGTCAGAGGTTACTTGCTTCTTTGAAATATCATAACTAACTATATCTTTACTCTGAACAACTTGAGCCATGTCAGAGGTTGTCTTAGAAATTTTTCTTGAAGTCAGAGCAAGATCAACATCTTCAACAGTAATTTCTTCATCCACAGGAGGCACATAAACCTTGATAGGTTCACCAACTTTCTCTTTGCCCTTAGACCTTGGATCTATCTGCAATTGTGATTTAGCCTTGGTTACTTCAGGATTTGTTCTTTCTTTTATCACAATGCCTTTGGCCTTTGGAAGTTTCTTTTTACCCACAGAAGCTTCATATTTAGAATTGACTTTTTCTGACTTAAGTCTAGCTTCTTCTTCCATCAGACTTTCCAAGTCCATTCCTGAATTTTCTTTCAGAAATAACTGTCTTGATATTTCTTCATCAAGATCCAAAAGTTCATCAGAACTTATCCTTTTACCAGTATCAGAAGTAATTCTTTTTCCAGTATCAGAACTTGTCCTATGACTTGTAATTTCAGCTCTTCTTGATGAGAAGCTTCTACCTTGACCATGACCTCCACCCATTCCAGAGTTTCCCTCGTCATCTTTTTCATCATCCTTCCCCTTCAGTGTCTTAACAATTTTGCATTTGGACTTAATTACCTTCTCCCCCTTTTTGGCATCAGCAGGTAAGAGAAGAGAGATAAGCAATTCCACTGAGGCTTGGATTTCATCGAGTTGAGATTGCTGAGAAGCTTGATTTTTCAAAATATCATCAATCTGAGACTGTTGCTTCTCTTGGGTCTTCTCAATGTAAGCAACTCTGTCAAAGGTAGGTTGGAAGAATTCTTTCTTATCAATTTTCTGAGTCGTTTCTTGCTTGAGCAATTCTTCCTGAATTTTATGTAACTCTGCATGAGTTGTTGAATGGAGACCTTGAAGATGTCTAGTACTCAATGCAGTGACTCAAAGCTGTGTCTTGAAATCATCATTAATTAACATTCCATCAGCTTTTTCCAAGTGCTCAGCAAGAATCTTTTCAGATGGAACAAAGGTAACTGAGTTCCATTCTTTAGTCCACTCCTGTCCTCTAGGAGTTTCACTCCAAGGTACTGGTGCTGCTCTTGTAACAAACTTCTTAACTAGTTCAGATTTATGAACAATTTGTTGAGATGCATATTCTGAAGGACCAGCTTCATCAGCATCTGCATTAATAGCAGCATCACCAGTATCATCAGCATTTGAAGCATCAGAACTGACAGAATTAGCATCTTCTGATAAAACAACAGTATGAGAAGCAATTGAGGCTTCAGCATCATCCTCTAAGTGCTGATCTGTTTCTAAGTCTGATCAACAGCCATATCCTGATGCTCACCAATATTCTGATCATCAATATCTAGATGCAGAGAAGGTGTTGTAGATAATTCTGGTGTTTGAGTAGCATCAGTAAAAGGTGTTGTTGATGGATTAATTGCTGTTGGAGCTTCTAAGTAGAGAACCTCAGGCACAACCAGGTTGTGAATATCAATTTCAGCACTTGTGCCTGGGTCCACAGGAGATACATTTTCATGTACAGGAGACACAGATGGGGTATTTGCCTTATCAGTAGCAGCTTCCTGAGTTGGGGATAATGGAGAGGGAGATGCAGTAGCTTTAGCAAATTCTGGTTCTTTTGAGATCAGAGATTCCTGATCTCTTTCCTTAGCTGCTGCTTCCTCATCATCTGAAGCTGGCCTTTTAGCTCTCTGTTTCTTGTATCTCTTTGAAGGAGGAGATTCCTTTGGAGGTTCAGCATAAGTCATTCTTCTAAGCCTTTTGAGAAGCTTAGATCCCCCAATTCCAGAATCCTTCTGAGAAGAGACCTTCTCAGCTTCTTTAACAACAGGTTCTGATGCAGAAACCTGTTCCTCACTGTCTGACTCATCTCTCAGAACAATCCTCCTTCTCTTCCGTGGTGTCTAAGGAACAGTCTTTGTCCTTTTGGGTTTGGAAGATGAAGGCTTCACAGTAGGTGCTGAGGATGAAAGTTGAGTTGTCTGTGAAGGTGTGAGATAAGTTTTGAGATATGTTCTGAGAGAGGGTTGAGGTATAGATGTATGTGTGGTATGTTCTGATGGTTGGTGTGGTGTTTGGGATGTGGTGGTAGGTTGAACATCAGGATAAACAGATCTATAGGTTTGAGGATCAGCATTTACCAGGATCTATTTTACAGACTGAGGAATCTGTAAAGGTCTAACCACCGTTTTCTTAAGGTCAGCATTTACCAAGTCATTAAAAGCCCGTTTTGCAAGTTTAAAGGGTGGAAATAAGTCAGTGGTAGGTTGGGGTTCATCAGCACAACAGAAATTATATATAAGCTGACGGAATCTAGCAAAGTAGACAACATTCCTATCCTCTGTCATTATATCCCCTATAAAACCTAGCACAGCACTTGCAAAATCAAAATGAGTTTGGTTAATAATAGCATACCCGATGTGCTGACTCATTATTGGAATGGCATCAAAGTTGGAACACTTATTCCCGAAGGCTTTAGTGATGCAGTCGAAGAAAAAGCTCCATTCCTTTCTGATATGTGCTCGTTTCAACTGTCCAAGCTTAGCCAAACTCTGCTCATACCCCAAATTGGCCATGAGCTGCTGTAGAACTGGTTCCTCCGGTGTTGAGAAAATGCAGCCTTCTGGTAAATGTAAAGCCTTGCGAACTGTTCCAGGAGTTACCACATGCGCATCATCATTGACTTCAAAAATAATGATGGGAGTACCAGTTGCACCACCATTATCAAAATGCCCAGTGCGCTAAAACGTCAGAACTTGTTGGCTTGAAAAGACTGAAGGCTGGGTCAATGCATACCCAATTTCACTGTGTGCAAGAAGATCTTGCACAAAATACAACTCAGATGGAGCTTCATCATGGTTTAAGATTGCAGCATAGTTGTTGGGAACGAACCTGTCTCCATCTATGATCAAATCCTTAGGTGCCATGAGAAAAATTGAGAATTAAGGTTGCCTGTAAGGTGTTTGATAAAATGTCTGTATGAAAACCAACGTCAGGAGATGAGAGAGAGTAAAAGTAAAGAAAGAGAGATAATGTGTAAAAGTAAATAAAAGATTGTAAATCTTCTCTCTCTCTTACTTATACATGGTTAAAAAAAATAACCGTTGGACACCTGTCAGACATGCAGCAATAATGTATAGTTAATGGGCACGGAAAAACAGTAATCATTACTTATCACATGCAGTTTTTCAAGGAAAAAACTGTTCCACTTACTAAGTAATCCCATTAATTGAGATAAGTCAGTTTTAATTTAAAATTTAAACTGCTCCCACTTATTTAATCATTTTCACTGCAAAACCAATATTCTGTAAAAATATTTAAGTGTGAGAATGACCAAAAAATAAATCAAGTAAACAAGTACTGACATTTCAGAATCAGAACTTAATTTATATCAGCAATTAAAATTGTCATCAGAATATGGATATATCAGGATTTAAAAATGCTGTAGAATTGCAAAACATCTCAGAGACAAAATCTTGCAAAAATATAAAATTCCATTAATATATTAAGAGAATACATTCATGAAATTGAGATTTACATTAGAACATTACAAGACTGTCCTAAGCTACTAAACCTAACATCAACAGCTTTTGTCCTTGGCTAAGAAGCCGGACAAAGCTGACGATGAAGAAAAACAGGAAGAAGAAAACAAATTATTTCTTCTTCCGACTCTCTACAAAAAGAATAGTGAGTCGAATGATTCACTCTTGTTGGCGGAGAGCATCCAACCTTTCTTCTTCCAATCGCTCCAGATGGCGATGGTAGTTCATGTAAAAGAACAGGAGGTGTGTGAGAACCTCCTGGGGAATCGAGTCCCAAATCTCATCAGGAATGACAGTTACGTGCCATTCCTACTGCCATTCCTCACAGCTCAACTCCATGTTGAAGGTCTCATAGTTTAAAAACATATTGTAGTTAACCATGATTGTGTTGGTATGAAGGAAAAGAGAGTGAGTATGTGAGAAAAGAAATGATGTGTAGGCTGATGTGAGGTGATGGTTTATATAGGCAATAGAATGCCAGGAGACGCGAGGATAATTTAATGTGGACAGGTAGAAATAATTCTACCTCGTCTCCCTAGACTGGGAAGAAGAAAAACAGTCATTGGAAGTGTAAAACAGGGTTTAATGCGCACAAGAACCAAATAAAAATTAATGTGCATGTACGTGTTCCACTAACCCTAATTATATTGACTGTTAATATTCTACCCAAACATATTCTGAATTAAAATAAGACTGTTGCAGATTTTAACCACAAATAAGTCAAGTAAAGAATCAGAATTTAATATCAGCACTTAGACTTATATCAGAACTTAACAGTCATCAGAACATGATTTCTTAACTCAAAAAGTGAATGCCTATTTCCGTAATTCTTCACACAAATTCTGATGTTGATTCTTCAGAACTTAATCATCAGAACTTCCATTAGAATTTGTCCTCAGAATTTATGCAATTTGACACATAAACGGTTCATCTATAACAACATTGAATGCCACAGTAATTTTCATCATTCATATGGAGTGTAAGTGTGTGCATTAAGCAAAATATCAGACAAAGAGTAAAGTCTGATTCACTTCAGTACATCTTAGAAATAAGGCATAACTTAGAACTTTACTTAAAATCTGTCATTATTCTGAAGCCTACTTTTGAATGAGTTCATGCATGAGTCCACCTCAACTGTTGTTGTGCTTATTTTATGCATCTTTTGAAATTCCATTTTACAGTGGCTTCTCAGTGTAAGTGAGTTACGACTGCTTATCAGAATTTATGCTGTTATCAGAGTATTTCTCCAGTAATCATAGAGTGTGAAAGTCACCAAGAAAAATATTTATTTTCGCTTTTTCTGATGCATATTACTTAATACCAGCAATGCACTTGGGTCGTCCCTTCCACATTTTTACTCTAGATCTCAAAGGAGTACCTGATTTTTATTCCTTGTTTCTTTTCCTTTTTCTTTTGATAAGTGAAGTTTATCAGCACTTAGTACATTCAACAGATTTACTAACATCAGAACTTAACATATGAGAAGCATTATTCTAGTTTTTGACTTAGTAATAAGATAGACAAAGTAAACTTAACTAAGCTCAATATCAGAATTTGCTTGTGTCAATAGATTTCCACATAAATAATTACTTCTAACGTGGGATCTCTAGTATATTAAAGACTACTAGGTCAGCATCTAGCATAGTTATCCTCATAGGATTGAATAGTCACATAAACAGTCATATCACTATCAGAGTTTAGAAATTCACATCAGACAACAATCAGTACTTAAACAATTTTCAATTAAGCACAGAATACAAAGAGAGTAATTTCTGTAAATACTGATCATAAAGTCTGATGCATCAGAACAAGAGCTAAGCAGATTTAGAGAAAGAACCTGAAACCATTCCAAGTTCATTTACCAATCTTGTAAAAGTAGCTTCACATAGTGGTTTTGTGAAGATATCTGCTAGTTGTTGATCTGTTGGAACAAAGTGCAATTCCACTGTACCTTCATCCACATGTTCCCTTATGAAGTGGTACCTAATGCTGATGTGCTTTGTCATTGAGTGTTGAACTGGATTACCTGTCATAGCAATAGCACTTTGATTATCACAGTAAATAGGGATTTTAAAATATGTTAACCCATAATCCAGTAACTGATTCTTCATCCAAAGAATCTGTGCACAACAGCTTCTGGCAGCAATGTACTCTGCTTCTGCAGTTGATGTGGAAATTGACTTTTGTTTCTTGCTAAACCAAGAAACCAATCTGCCTCCAAGAAATTGGCAGCTTCCACTTGTACTTTTCTAGTCCATTTTGCAACCTGCAAAATCTGCATCTGAGTAACCTATTAGTTTAAAATCTGATTCTCTGGGATACCACAATCCCAGATCAGCTGTTTCTTTAAGATACTTGAAAATTCTTTTCACAGCTGTTAAGTGAGGTTCTCTTGGATCTGCTTGAAATCTTGCACAAAGACAGGTAGCATACATGATATCAGGTCTACTAATAGTTAGATAGAGTAGAGAGCCAATCATACCTCTATAATCAGTAATATCAACTGATTTACTAGTATCCTTATCTAGTTTTGTTGCAGTGGCCATGGGAGTGGATGCACTTGAACAATCTTGCATTCCAAATTTCTTCAGCAAATTTCTGGTGTACTTGGTTTGACAAATAAAAGTGCCTTCTTCATTCTGCTTGACTTGAAGGCCCAGAAAATAGCTAAGTTCCCCCATCATACTCATTTGATATCTTGACTGCATCAGTTTGGCAAACTTCTTACAAAGTCTGTTATTTGTAGAACCAAAGATGATATCATCAACATATATCTGAACCAGAAGTAAGTCCTTTCCATGGTTGAGGTAGAACAGTGTTTTGTCTATAGTTCCTCTGTTAAATCCACTTTCCAGAAGAAACTGAGCTAATGTCTCATACCATGCTCTTGGAGCTTGCTTAAGGCCATAAAGTGCTTTATCAAGCCTGTAGACATGATTAGGTTATTTGGGATCTACAAAGCCTGGAGGTTGTTCAACATATAATTCCTCCTCCAATTCTCCATTGAGAAAAGCACTTTTCACATCCATTTGAAAGACAGTAAACTTTTTATGAGCAGCATAAGCCAAAAATATCCTTATGGCTTCCAATCTAGCAACTGGTGCAAATGTTTCATCATAATCAATTCCTTCCTGTTGAGAATATCCTTTTACAACCAACCTTGCCTTATTCCTTGTAATTATGCCATCACTATCAGTTTTGTTTCTGAATACCCAATTTGTACCAACAACAGATCTGTTCTTTGGTCTTGGCACTAGGGTCCAGACTTTGTTTCTTTCAAATTCATTTAACTCTTCCTGCATTGCTTGCACCCAATCAGCATCTTGAAGAGCTTCTTCCATTTTCTTTGGTTCAGTCTGAGAAAGAAAAGAATTGTAAAGACATTCACTTGAAGTAGCTGTTCTAGTTCTGACACCTGCATCAGGATTTCTAATTATTAAGTCAGGTGTATGTGATTTAGTCTACTTTCTTGTAGATGGAAGGTTTTCTCTAGAACTGGATGCTCCCCCATGATCCATGCTATCTTCATCAACATTTTCTGATGCTCCCCCTGAAACTATGCTCTCTGAGTTGGATTCTTTAGAATTTAAGTTATCAGAATTATCAGATGTTGGCTTATCAGAACTTGACGAATCAGAACTTGAAGAGCCAGATGTATGTTCTGATGCTTCTTGAGATGTGGTTGTATCTTTAGTATGCTCCCCCTACATAGGTGCATCTTCCTTTGGTGTAGTCACCACAGTTTCAATAACATCAGAGTTTAATCCATCAGAATTTGCAGTATCAGGATTTAGACACTCAGGATTTTCAGTATCAGAATTTAAGTCTTCATTTTCAAATCTCAGCTGATCATGATCATTGAAATCTTCAAGTCCAATAATCTTCTTATCATCAAAAGAGACATTGATAGATTCCATGACCACTCTTGTTCTCAAGTTATAGACTCTGAAGGCTTTTATGGAAAGTGGATATCCAATAAAGATTCCTTCATCAGCTTTTAGATCAAATTTGGATAGCTGTTCAGGATGAGTCTTAAGAACAAAGCATTTGCATCCAAATACATGAAAATACTTCAGATTTGGCTTCTTTTTCTTCACCATCTCATATGGAGTATTTCCTTGCTTGTTAATGAGTGTTGCATTTTGAGTAAAATAAGCAGTCTGCACAGCTTCAGCCCAGAAATAGGTTGGAAGCTTTGCTTCATCAAGCATTGTACGTGCAGCTTCAATGAGAGTTCCATTCTTTCTTTCAACAACTCCATTTTGTTGTGGAGTTCCAGGAGAAGAAAATTCCTGCTTGATTCCATGGTCTTTGCAGAACTCTTTCATTATCAAATTCTTGAACTCAGTACCATTATCACTTCTTATTATCTTCACAGAATCTTTGACCAATTTATCCAGTTTCCTGACATGATCAATCAAGATAGATGCAGTTTCACTTTTTGTATGCAAGAAATACACCCATGCGTATCTGGTGAACTCATCCACTATGACCATTGCATATTTCTTCTTTGCAATAGACATGACATTTACTGGACCAAATAGATCAACATGTAGTAGGTGATAAGTCTCAAGGATTGATGATTAAGTCTTGCTCTTGAATGAGGATTTCCTTTGTTTAGCCTTCTGACAAGAATCACAAAGGCCATCAGGAGCAAATACTGACTTTGGCAGTCCTCTCACAAGATCTTTCTTGACTAATTCATTTATATTGTTGAAATTTAAATGAGAGAGTTTCTTGTGCCAATTCCAGCTTTCTTCAATTGATGCTCTACTCATCAGACAGATTGCAGAACCATCAGTACTTGTTGAAAGCTTGGCTTCATAAATATTACCACGCATGTATCCTTTCAGAACAACTTTGCCTGTAGATTTACTTACAACTTCACAGTGTTCTTCAAAGAAATCCACATGATAACCTCTGTCACAGATTTGACTAACACTCAGCAGATTGTGTTTAAGTCCTGGGACCAGAGCTACTTCTTTAATGATGACATTCCCAAGATTGATATTGCCATATCCCAACGTTTTTCCAATGTTGCCATCTTCATAAGGAACACTTGGGCCAGCCTTCTCCACAAAGTCTGATAGCAGGGCTTTATTTCCAGTCATATGTCCTGAACATCCACTGTCCAGAACTAAGATGTTTTTCCTGTTGCCCTGCAATCATAAAGACCACTAATGATTAGTGTTAAGGACCCATACTTGCTTGGATCCTTTGGCCTTATTAAGTTTGTTAACATTTGCAGCGGATTTAGCATCAGAGTTTATGTTAACGTTTTTCTTATCACTATCAGACTTTGAATCAGAACTTACACTAGAAGGAACAATGCTAACTTTCTTTAAAGAAGGTTTTATTTTATAATAATCATAGTACAAAATATGATATTCCTTACAAGTATAAATGGAATGCCATAAACTACCACAATGAAAACAAGGATTTTGTGGCTTATATCTAATAGACTGACTCTTAACTCCTAACTTTGAAGGTAAGGAGTTTATATTCTTATTCTTCCTGCAAAAAGAAGCCAGATGGTTAGAACTTCCACAATTATGACATGTTTTTCTAGGAGCATCAGGAACAGGCTTATAATCATTGCTTTTATTCACACCTTCCTTTCCATTCCTATTTTTCCTAGGTGATTTTGCCTTGTTTGCATTCTTAACATGTTTCAGCTTATGCTTAGCTGCTTCTTTATCATTAAGCCTACGTTTACTTCAGTTGTCTTTTCCTGTTTTAGTTTATCAGAAGTTAATTCCTTTTTAACTTCTGATTTCTCAGTATCAAACTTTACAGTTACAAACTTAACATGTTTTAACTTTGGCTTTTGTTTAACAACTATAGGCTTAATATCTACATTTCCTTTATCATTCTTATCCTCTCCATAACCTAAGCCCTCTTTCCAGTTTTCACTACTTAACAAATTCTGAGTTGTTCTGCCAGAGTTAGTCCAAGTCCTGATAATCTCTCTTTCCTTTTCTAACTCAGCTTTTAGAGATTCATTCATTTTAAGTAATTCATCCCTAATGTAGAAATCATCATCTCTATCTTTCTGAGTTTGATGGAACATGACTAACTCTTTTTCTAAATAATCATTCCTCTTTTTGCAAGCAAGATTTTCAGAAGTTAATCTTTCATATGTTAAAGTTTGATCTCTATAGCTAATGAGCATGGTTTTAAGATATCTTCTCAACTCATTAATATCATCAGTATGAAAGGCATAAGTAGTTTGAGGTACCTTTAACTCAGCAGCTTCAGAACTGCTTTCAGCACTTGCCATATCAGCATTTGCCATCAAGGCATAATTCTCCTCACTTTCAGAATCTGAGGTGTCTGTCGAGCTTTTGTTCTTTGTGACAAGAGCCTTGCCTTTATCACTCTTCACTTTCTTGCAATTAGGATATATGTGGCCTTTCTCACCACAGTTGTAGCATTTGACATTTGTATAATCTCCTCTGTCAGACTTTCCTCCTTTGCCCTCAGATTTTCTGAAATTCTTCTTATCAGAACTTGCACCTTTCCTGGAAAACTTCTTTCCCATCCTGAACTTCCTGTATGCAATCTTTGTGATTCCTTTCACCATAAGGGCACACAGCTTCATCATCTCTTAATCAGCATCCGTCTCAGGCAAGCTTTTAGATTCTGAGTCATCATCACTATCAGAACTTGATGACTCAGTATCAGACTTTGTGAAGAGAGCTTTACCCTTGCCTTTCCTTGAGGTAGTTGCCTTGAGGGATTCTTCTTCAGCCTTAAGAGCAACTGTTCTTGAATTTCCTCATTTCCTCTTGCTTCTTTGTTCCATCTCAAGTTCATGAGTCTTGAGCATCCCATAAATTTCATCAAGAGTCGTTTCATCAAGATTATAGTTATCTCTTATTGTTGTTGCCTTCAAATCCCAGCTTTCAGGAAGAGCCAACAGGAATTTAAGGTTTGAATCTTCAAGATCATACTCGTTATCAACCAGTGACAAATCATTCAAGAGTTTGATAAATCTATCATATAAATCAGTCAATGACTCATTAGCCTTTGAGTCAAAGTGTTCATACTCTTGAGTGAGTATTGTCTTCCTGTTCTTCTTAATCGTATCAGTTCCCTGACATCTTGTTTACAAGGCATCCCATATCTCCTTTGCAGTCTTGCAGTTTATTACCCTGTTTGACATTACATTATCAATGGCACTATGCAGTAAGTGTCGTACCTTAGCATCCTTAGCAATTGATGCGATATCTTCAGCAGTGTAGTCACTCTTCTCCTTTGGTACTGACTTTGCTGATTCACCTGCAACTGCAACAGCGAGCTTGGTTGGTTTGTGAGGCCCTTCCTTGATTCTATCAAGATATTCTGGATCTGTAGCTTCCAGAAACATGGTCATCCTTACCTTCCATACGGGATATTCAGATGGTCTCAATATGGGAACTCTAATAGCCTCATATCGGCTATGGATTTGTGTCTTTGGAGGTTCTTCAGTTTTGGTGGGCTTAGTTGGAGTTTCTACTTCAGACATGATTTTTTTTGGATCTTAAACTGTTTGTGTGTTAACAGATAGGCTATGATACCACTTGTTAGGTCACACACACACTGTAGAGGGGGGTGAATACAGTGTATAGCACAATCAAATCGAACTCTAATAACTCAAGTAACAGAAAACAAACTTTATTCAAAACAAGAAACTCTGTTACAGTATGGAACTGTCCTCTCTCAGTGATGAACAAATATCACGAGAGCTGCTAGGGTTACAATGAATAATCTTCTCGATAATGATAACACTTATAGTGTAAACCCTATGTCTGTGTTTATATACTACACAGTTACAAGATAATCGCTAATTTATATGGAATATAATTCTGCTTCCTAAAATATATCAATCAGATATCTTTTCTTCCAAGTATTCCATTCTTCACGGAATTCCTTCTTCATGCATATCTCTTCTTACGTTTGTCTAGATCTTCTCTTCCTGTAAATCAGCTGCCTTCCTTATCTGAATATTTCCTTTAAGTCCTGATATTATCTTCTGATAAATATCTCCTGAACCTTAAGTACTGATGACTTAAGTTCTGACTTCAGTATAAGTGCTGATTTCAGTTAAGTACTGATTTGTCCTGTTTAAGTAAGATCTGAAAACTAAACATAAATCATATTAGACATGACATTATCAAATATATCTAACAACGTGCTCACTCAAAAATACCACTACTTGCTCTGGCAATCGGAAGCCCTCAACACGATAGGGACCACCAGGTACGCTCTTACGAGCAGTGCGCCTAAGCCTGACCATCTTCTTGCTTAACTGCCATGGTTAGATTAAAATAAACATATGAGTATAAAACTCAGCAAGTAACTATAAAGCAGTTCTACGATATCAATTCACAATATACTTTACCAAACTCAGTGCATTCTACTTTATTTGTTCTAGGTGGCAGATTTCCAGCTTTTGGGTTAAGGAAAGGTTTTGAAGGAACAATATGGGGCGTTTAAGGAACAAGGCTCAGCGTAGGACGAAAGCCGACATTCATCACAAATCATTAAAGGATCATAATAGATCTTTCAGAAAGAGAAAAGCAACAGTATTTCATTATATGGAATCAATCATATGATCAACAGATTAAAAATCAGGGTTCTCGAGCTTTAAGCTACACATTAACATAATCAACCCTTTTCAAAACAATATAAACCATTTTCATTTTCAAGAATTGTTAGGTCCCAATATGTTTGTAGAAGGGGGGTTGAATACAAACAATACCGTTTAATCGAATAAAATGCGGAATAAAAAGGTGAAACAAAATTCAAGTTAAATAAAACTATTATTAAACTTGAAAGGTGTTACAACAACGGTATCGTTTACAAGGGATTAATCTCAAATCAATTATTACAAATCTAGAATAAATTTGACATGAACTTTTTCTATTTTTGCAAAAAAAAAAGATCAAATGCTAAAAGCGATTTGAGATTAAGTTCTAGGGATTTCGATCCGCTAGATAGTTACACAAGAACAAGAAAAGTATTTCTAGTGGATTGGATTTAACAATAAATACTAGAAATAAATGATCTGTGTAGTTTGCAATAATTTCTCTGCAGGTTCTCTTGTTCTGTGTTTTGCTGTTGAATATTCAATGCCGTGTTCTTTTAAAAATGATCTGCTTTCTGTTGTTTAAGTAAGCAAAACAATCCAATTGAATCAGCAAGACTTTCGGCAAGACAATCAAATGAACTGGCATGACAATCCATTTGAACTGGTAGGACTTTCGGCAAGACAATCCAAATGAACTAGCATGACATTCGGTATGACTATTGATTGTCATACCGATTGTCTTCCTAATATAAAAGATAGTCTTGCTGGATTAAAACAAATTTTAATCAAATAATAATTCTGAATTAATTAATCAATTAATTCAATTAATCAATAAATTAATCTTTGCAGATTTAATTTATTTCTTAATTAAATTATATGGCTTAATTAATTAATAGAGAATTAATACCAATCTTGAGCAGCAACCATTCCTCTAAAAATCTTCTAAAAATCACTGTCAATTACGAATCAATTCCATCACTTCAATGTTGACACTCGATGTACTGTCTGGTTCATGAGTGACTAACTTCCGTGACGCTTCTTCATGCCTTGACCTTGATACTCTTGATTTTCTTCAGACTAAATCCTTGTAATTAATTGATACCCTGACGAGATCTCTGTCACTTGATTAAATCCACAATCTTGATTTATATCACTGAGGCTTGATCAATTTCTTGAGCTTCTTCCAGTGAATTAAGTCATCAAGTCTGTAGATGAACAATGTTACTTAATCCTTTGACATATGTTACTCTGTGAGATCTCTCTGACGATAGATCCACTATTTACTTATTACATTCTTATTTGAGTTGAGTTAAATCCTCGAATAAACAAATAGGCTATAACATATGCCTTTCAATCTCCCCCTATTTGCTTGTTAGACAATAACAACAAATACCTAGAGGATAACTCAACTAACAAATAAGAAAAAGATATAAACAGTAATACAAAGTAAATAGTAGAAAAGTTCTGGATTATATTTAACAATTTCCAGATTCTAAAAGAAATTTACAAGTGAATACAAGATAGATGTTCCTCTAGCCTGAACATATAACTACATTAGTCTATCTTGATTCATAAAGCTCTAATCATATTACATTGTGTTTTGAGCTAATTGAATTCAGTTGTCCTCTCTTCTGACTTCACCTTCTTCTAAATCTTGAAGCAACTCCTTGTCAAAGACACGATCCTTTTCTGAAGTGAAGCTGTCTGGTCTAACTGGTTTAACTCCAACTGTCTTTAGCTTATTCTTGAGTTGATTGTACCTTTTAATATTCTTTTTACAATAAGCTTGAATCAGATCAGCTGCTTGAGTTTTCAACATGGATGAATATCCAGCAATTCTTAAGTGATGTTCCATCCAGACCAGATGCTTAGCTGAGTAGTCTTTAAGAGATTGTGAATCGAGCTGGAAGATTTGAAGACAGTTGGACTTAAAGAATCTTACCTGATGAGGATTGTTGACCACTTGAGGACTAGCCCTGCTGGCAAACTCTTTGAGCCTTTCTCGAAGAACTTCATTCAATTCTGAGCTTCTTTTTACTTTGTTGAGAAGAACCCAAATCTCTAACAAAGAACGATTCTCAAACAGATGAAGTGACACCTTGAAAGATCCTTCGCTCTGACAATATACAAATATGCTCATCTCATTTAGGGATCTGTCAAAGGAAGCTGTGATCCTTGAGACTTCAGTCTTTATAGCATTCATGTACATGTCATTGTTTGGATTAGAGATCTCCAGCTTGTCCAGAAGATGTAAAAACTGTCTATCATTGTTTGTGCTCAGCTGAGGCATATCAAGTACTCTCCTAGCTTCATCCCATTTTTCACCAATCTTCAGTCTGACATCTCTTCTCCTTTCTTGAGCTTTAATGTCATGAAGACGTTGCTTTTGAAGAGTTTCTGTTCTTTGTATGTCTTTCCTCATGTCAATGATCTGGGAGACCTTTTTGAGTTCAGCTTCTTTTCTTTTCATCTCTGACTGCTGCTGCTGAAACTCTTTCTCAAACAGAGGATCCACTGGAGCTTCCTCTTCCCATTCTCCAAAATCACTTTCCTCCTCAGCTTTAAAGAAACCATCTTTATTTTCCAAGACTGGTTCAGTGGGAACGTCACAAATATCAAAGTCATCCTGTTATCCACTATAGTAGATATCATCAGGCTTCCCTGTGCCTCCAGCAGATGACTCTTTTTCTTTTCCCTTATCATTTCTCCCTTTCTTCTCCCCCTTAGTTGAGGAATCCTCTACAGACTTTCCCTTAGATCCTCTATGACCTCCATCACCTCCCGAGCCCGAGCCTCCACCAGACGGCCCTTCAAAGAAAGTCCTTTGTTCTTCATTGGGGCAGTGAGAATTTTTGATCATGTAGTACAGGTGCTTCATCCCTTCATTCAGATGTTCCATACCCGTCTCTATCTTCAGAAATCTGGAGGAATCTAGTGAATGATTCATTTCAACCAAGTCTTCAAGAGAAGTCATTCTTGTATGTAGAGAGCAGAAGTTTGAAATGTCGTCAGCTGATAACGTTGGAGATTCCTGGATTGAGTTAAGCTTTGGTACAACAGATGTCTTCAAATCTGATATTTCAGTCCTGATAAGAGCCAGCTGATTATTGACAGAGATGGAAGAAGAAGACCGTTCAACCACTTGTGCTTTGAATGATTTAGCTTCAGCCTGACTTTTTGCAAGTTGTTCCTTGAGATCAGCAATTTGAGCTAACAGATTTTTAGTGTTTGTGTCTGTGTGTGCGCTCATCTGAATATCTCTCCTGTTTAATTCACTCAACTCACGTGCATGTGTATCTCTCAATATAATTGCTCGTGAGCAGTCTTCCTGAGGCTGATCTTCTGTACCTGCATTTAAAGTCACCCTAGTCTCTTCAAGAGAGGTCAGTGGTGGTGCAATGGGAATTCGCGAGTCCCGATCCTCAGTCAAACCTATCATGTCATGTGAAATAGATGTCTGAATTGCTTCAGTGATAGATTGACCGAGTTGCCCTCCACTTTCTCCAGATAAATCTATGAGTGGAGAATCCCATGAGGGAGCCAGAGGTGTTGGATCTGGGAGGGGAGAAAATGACTCTATTAAAGGTGGCTGAGAGTCAGATTTTCCCTCAGAAGCATTTGACTGCTCTTCTGCCTTAACTATGGCAGGCACTGTAACCGACTCTATGTGCACTCCTCGCTCCGTGTCATGAGTATCATCTACTGGTCTATATGCTTCCATTGTGAGTAATGGAATTGTGCTTGACTCAGTATAGGATGCCATGGCCCTATGGCGAATTTCAATAGATTCATCATGTTGAGAGGATTTTCTAGTAACTGTTCAGTGGCCATTTCAAAGTCCATGTCCTGTTGGGAGGACAAGGATGGGCTTTCAGATGCCTCAGTAAATGTTCTTCTTTTCTTCGGAGGAGGCAGAGCTGAGGGTTCATTCACATTACCAACAAACTACTTCCTATTAACCTTCTAGGCAACATTTTAGACAGTGGGGGAGAGGTTGAGATAGGTTGTGACTCTGTGTTTGGCTCTATGACCTGGGATTGAAGCTGTGGTTCTACAACTTCATGGTCAGTCCTATCAACCACTGGGGGTCTTTCAACAGAAGTAGGAATAGGTTGAGTTGGAGGAACTATTACCTGTAGAGGAAGAGCATCTGATGCTTGAGCCTGGGTGGTTTGAACCACTGGAGGTTGAGCTTGCTGTTCATGACCGGGAAGATTGAAGATAGGTAAGGGAATATAAGTGGCCATAAAAGCATATACAAGTACTGGAACTTGCATGAATTTGAAAGTTGTGTCTTGGCGGGTGTAAATCTTTTTGCTTACAGGAGGGGGTTCGGTTACTGCGGAGTTAGCAAAAAGGGCTTTATGCTCATGTGAGAGAATATGTTCTGCTATAAGCATGAGAAAACCAGCATAGTAACACGAGACCCTACGATTTGTAGAATGATCACGTAAAGCAGTAGTAAGACGTCTCAAGAGAATGGGTAAAAGTAGTTTGCCAAAATTGATCCTTTGATTGAAAACAACCGCAAGACCAATATACTGCAGAGTGGAAGTGATGTTGTGAAAGTTGGATTTAGTGCAGTTGGCAAACACTTTAGAAAGTGTATCGAAGAAAATGTCCCATTCAGACACCAAATTGGATTTTGATAACTTGGTTAAATTAATTACCCCCTGATAGTGAATAGCATGGAAAAAGTTTGAAATATCATTTTTTCAGAGGGCAAATTACAGAAATTGTCCATAGGAAAATTTAAAGCTCGATTGACGACTATTTCATCAACCACATACTGTGTGTTTGCCACGGTGAATGAAAAAGATTTAAAATCATCGGCCACAGTAGAGGTTGTGCAAATTAGTCTTAGCAGATCAACATTTAAAATCACATTTGATTTAATAGCAGAGCTAACAATCGAATGGTCATTTAAAAATCTAATCCACGGCTTAAATTTTTCTACATCACATTTATCTGGATTAAAATAACCAACAAGATTATGCGAAACAATTTGGAAATTGAGAGCCATTTAAAAAAAATAATAATAAGACACACACTTTCAGAATTTTAAGAATAATATTAAGAAAATTCGAATTAATTAAATTAATTTAATAATTCGAATTAAATCAACTATAATCGAAAAATTTAGAAAGAAATGTATCTCGTTAAAATTCTTAACTCACAAAAGCAGATTTGAAAAATGACAAGACACAAAACAGAAATTAAAATAAAAATACCCAAAATCAAACAAACACAAACTGATTTTTTTAAAAAAAATCGACAGCACTTCTGTATGTATATACGTGTATGTATATATATATCACAGGAATGATGATATGGTTTGCTGAGTAAAAACTCGAGCAGTGAGACAATGGAGGCTGGGTTTGATTAAGATCGAATAGAGAGAGAGAGAGAGAGAGAGAGAGAGAGAGAGAAAAACGAGAGAAAAAATGAAGAACTGTTGAAATTTTTAACAAAAAACTGATTGAATGACTTTACAAAATAAAACAACTGTTAAGTAGACAACTGGTATGACAATTCGGGATAGTCTTACCGATTGTCATACCGATAGTCATACAAGGCAAATTTGAAAAAACAAAAAAAAAAAACAAATAATAATATATAACTGGTATGACAATCTGATAGTCATACCGATTGTCATACCAGTACAAAATAAAATATAATATATCTGATATTAATTTTATTACTGGCATGACAATCAATAGTCATACCGATTGTCTTGCCAGTTATAAAATTAAACTGATTTAAAAATACCAAGTATTAGTACTGGAATGACTTTCAGCAAGACAATTTCAATTGTCTTGCCGATTGTCATTCTAGTATAACATAAATTAAGTATTTAAAAATATTGAATAATTAACATAAAAACTGTTAAAAACACATAAAAAACACAGAATATATAGAAAATATTACAATTACAGAAAACTAAAATGAATATGGCAGAATATATTTACATAATTAAAATAATTAAAATATTTCAGAGATAATAATATTTTCAGTCCAAAAATAGATTTCTTTTGAATTTTTAACAAATAAAATTCATAGAAAAATATTTTTAGAGAAAATAAAATATTCTGAGACATTAAAATTAACAAGTTGAGTAAATAAATAAGATAAGATAATAAAAATTACATAGAAATAAGCAGGAAATTTTGGAAAATGATAAAATAAATTTGCAAATGAATTTTTCATTTATGAAAAATTTATTTGTAAATTCACTCAAGAACAAATTTCAGATATTCACAAGTTTTGTGGCGCCCTCCAAACCCGGGTCAGAAGTTTGGGGCCCACAACATAAACAAAATATATTTACCTGTATAAGGAATATTATTTACAATGACCCTGCTTCATAAAACCACGGATCGCAACAGGTTAAAGTATGAAAACAAGCCACAATCTTAACCTTTATTACAACGTACCAAATCCCCCCTAATTTAACTTACAATTGGTAATGGAAATCATTCTTACAATCTGACTATCTTTCTACCGTGTGAAGCCTTTGCTAGCTCGATCCAACTCAACTGGAACCTTAGCCCGCACTTTGGAATGAGGAACTTCACTATCATCCATATTCTTTTCAACTGTAAAAATATATAAAAGAATCGCAAGGGTGAGCTAACTAGCTCAGCAAGTCACAATAATGATAACTAAGGTTAAACAATAATCAAATGAGATGATTTTGAGGAATCAAGTTTCTTTTTAACTAGTCATTAGAATTGGATATTCATTTTAAGTTCTAAAAACCAAGGTTAGGCTGCTGATCAGTCACACACTAACCCCGAGCAAGCACACAACACTGCTCTAATTACTGGATCCAAGGCACACATTGGCCTAACTTGACCATTGGTATGGTCTGACCACGAATCTGGTCCACATATATAAAAACTATCCAATCCTGAAGCAGTTCAATATGATAACAATATGATTCAATAAAACAAGATCATACTCAATGATGGTTAAACATTTGCATAAAAACATAAGGAAACTCATGGATATCTCAAGGGTATATCAGGGTATGTGTAGGAAATGATTTTCAGTTTGTAAATTGATCCGGTGTTAGACGAATGTTGATTTTTCAAAGTATAATTCTTTGATGTTATAAAGAATGGTTGGAGTATAAAAGTTTCTGTGTTTTCAAACAATTTTCATCTAGTGTTTGATGTTTGGTAGTTAAACATTTGGGAAGTAGTATCATATCTGTGTAGTTTGGTGTCTGAGGATCAACAAAGTACGGTTTGCAAAGAATAAGGCTTACGGCTCAAGATCAAGAAAGAATCACGGTTAAGGGTAAATAGTTTGAAGCATATGCATTATAAAACAGGAGTTATGTTTAATGATAGCAATATGTTATAAAACAATTCGAAAACATTGGTAATATATCTTGAAGTAAAGTTCAGAAATACTTGCCTTACAGGCTTTACAACTACTACTGATCAATTCTGATCCGACGCTGCCGCTCAGGCTTTAACGTCCAACCACTAGATCCCATTGGATTCGACTTCGACACTCAGGTTTTTCTGTTGAAACTCTACTGAGCTCGTCGACTGATTGCTAGGTTATCTTTAGTTCATCATCCACTTTTAGTGTTCCCGACTATAACCTACAGGGTCGAAATACCCTATGCTAGACGTCTAGGTATGCTTGACATATCCTCGATACTAATTCTTACCCAACGATATTCAAACCCGACTCGTAATTATTCATATTAGAATAACACAGAAAACAATTAGGGTTCATATTCTTGAAATCGATCCAGTGTTCATTTTCAGAAAATACGTATACTCATCATTTTACGAAATTAGGGTTACTGTGTTTTGGTCAAATCATACAACACAACATACTATCAGGTTCTTGTATAAAACATACGTATATGTATTTACGTATACTCGCTCGACGTCCCGATAATCCTCGGATACGCTCCCGTATTTCCGTAGTTCAGTTTTCCCGGAAATCGGGCAGCGTTCCCTTTGTTTATCGGACTACCCGTCGAAACATCCTCGACGTCAATAACAACAATTCACAACCCAGTCACCACAACCAATATTCATAAATTCCCCAGCACCAATTTAATATTATTATTAATTATCGTACGCACTTTACATTTAATTCACATTTTATTTTCATTTACTAATTTAGGACTCAGAATATGATCATCATAGTCCACCGTCAGCTCACAAATGTTCATCGCTGACGGCGGTGAAATTCGCGGGTACCCGATTAATTCGGGTTTCCAACGTGAATTTCACCGATAAAATTTTCAGAATTATCAAAAATTAATACAAAATAAATTCGAATAATCCCAAATTATCAGAAATTTTCATCACAAACAATCTGCAGGAAACGAGTAACTACAAGGCCAACAATTCACGCACAACTATACAGCAACACGTGCATGCAAACACGCAGTAGTAACGGAGCAACGGCGAGAATCGCCGAAAAGAAAGAAAAAAATAGATACAGCAAAAATCAAAGGGGCAACACAGCACTTTCATATGTATACATATACATAAATATGTACATATACACGCACACAATTACCACACAGACCCACGCACACAACCGCGCTGGAAGGAGGCCGAATAAACGGCGAAGAGGAAGGAAACAAGGGCGGCGACGGTCGCCGGAAAAACAGAGCAGATAGGCGGATTACCGAAAAGGGAGCACAGCCCAACGGACTAACACGGAGAAATGGAGGAAGAAATTTCGGAGGGAGAGATTGAGTGAATGTGAGAGAGGAAAGATTAAGGAATTGACAAAGAGATTAGGATGTTTGTTCTTATCAATTTATTTCCACAATTATCTACTGCCAAAACTCAGCAGTACCACGTGTACAAAAGAATAGGTGCACGCAGCTCTAATTCCAGCCATGTGTCCTCAACTGTTCCGAAGGTCCGGTTTTTAATTCGAAATTTTGCATTTTAACGAACCAAGCCACTCTCAAAATAAATTCAGAACATTACCGAAATAATCATAAAATGCTATAAACATTCCAAAGTAAATAAAAACGTAACTTTCGAAATTTTAAAATAATTTCTAAAATGCACTTTGTACCCGATTTTAACAAATAACCCAAACAACGTGCGGGTGAAATTAATCCCGAAAATTTCCAAAATAATTTTAAAATTCTCAGAATATTCCAAACTTAAATAAATATGAGTTTCGTAATTTTTGAAGAATTTTAGAATTAAATATTGATTTTACAAATAAAAGCATTCAGAAAATTATTTAAAGATAAATAATTAATAAAATATTGATTTCTCAATTTTATAAAATCCTAAAAATAATTATTGTAATTATAAAATCATAAAAACAATTTTTGAAACATTCCCAATATTTATGCAAATAAATTTGCACCAAATCCACTTTTGAAAATGAAAACAATCCAATACGACTCCATAATTAATCACACGAACAACCCGGTATATTATAAATCATACATCAAAAATCAAACAACACATAGTGGTTAAAAACCAATACACATATTTTATTTATTTAATAATTTCCATAATTACATAATTTAATAATTCAAATACACGAGTCGTTATATCCTTCCCCCCCTTAAAAAGATTTTGTCCTCAGAATCTGGTCTAACTAAATAAGTGAGGATATTTGTCAAGCATATCTGACTCTAATTTCCGAGTAGACTCTTCTACTCGAGGATTTCAAACATACTTGCTATAAATATACACTCATTTCCAATAACTTGCCTTTAACGATCAAGAATTTGGATTGATCACTCTTTGCAAAACAAACTTGGACAAGAGTCCATTGGCTCCTATTTAGTTCAAATCAGATACTTATCGCTTTAACCTTAGCAGGTTAAACACATTATACGTACACATGGTTGTGATGATAACATCAACTCATGAACAACTTTATCTATATTTATCAATACTTCAAGAATGGTTCACTACTTTTAGGACTTAACCTGTCCCTTCTACTTAGACCTATCCAGTTATTTCTTAAAGATTATGTCCATCAAGTTCAATTATTACGGGTACATTAGTTGATCCAAATGACAATACGAGAACAGTACTTGGTTCTGAAAATTATCTTTGATAAATCCATAGGTTTAATCTTTAATTGGTGAAATACCAAATCTTAAATCAGTCCTATAAAAGTACTTTGCTTCTTTTATTTAATCAAACAAATCATTGGTTTGAGGTAACAGATACTTGTTCTTGATAGTACACTTGTTGAGCTGGCTTTAGTTGGCGCATAATCTCATACTTCCATTTTCTTATAAGCAAATAGTACTGGTGCACTTCATGGGATACACTGGGTTTAATTACTTCTTCTTCTAGCATTTCTTGCATCCGCTTTGCTAACTTCCTCGTTCTAACTGGTGCCATTTTGTATAAGGTCCTGGTCACTGGCTTCGTTTCAGGTGCTAAGTCAATCGTGAGCTTCACTTCTTTATCTGGAGAAAATATTGATAACCCATTTGAAAACATATCTTGAAACTCTTTAATCGTTATAAAATCTTCAAATTTTGTTTGCTTCTGACTTTTATTTATCTCATGACTACCATAATGCTCACATCTTGATCACCGTAATCATCGTTAACAAATTCTTTACTCTCCTTCTTCCTTTATATCTCATCATATTCTCACTTAACCTTTTTAGGACTATTTCTTTATTACGACGGTTTGTATGGGGATCATGCTTCCATAGTTAATTCATTCCTTAGAATAATATCAAAACCTCTTATCTTCCATGATACCAATTCTTCACAACTTATTGCCAGAAATCTCAATCCCACCATTGGTGCTTACTTATCCAACAATTTTACGTTCTTGACTTCTTAGTCCTTTGATCTTAATCTTATCAATTCCACAGGATAATTCATCTTATCAACAAAACCTTAGGAGCTAAACAATCAAGTTGTTCTCACATCTTTGAATACTTTAACGCAAAAAGTGTTCGCGATAATCATTCATATCCCCACGTCCGTATTCTGAATAATATATTTCATAGGAAAATCGCAATTTCTCATTCTCGGAGACGTATTCCTCATTGGAGTAGATTTCCCTGATTCTTAATATATCCCTGACTGGGCTGACTGGGGCTAGCGATTCGCAATTCTCGTCATATGACCTTGTTTTCTTTCCATGTTTGAGAGGTAGATGGGACTTCGCCTGCTTGGTCCATAATACATTGATTTATGTTATAAAAACTCTTGCAAAGAACGACAATACAACGAAATGACTAGAAGGATTCAAAATTCAACAAATTTAGAGTTGAAAAGAAAGAAGAAGTAAGGATTTGAATATGAATGAGACAACCACATTGGTACTTAAGATGGCCAGTCTTTCCTACCATATGGCATACAACGCATGATTAGGTGGCGTCCCACCCGACTCTTTGTTATTCTGACAGAGTGTCTCACCATAACACTATTTGTCCCAATCAGAAAGCAAAACTTGAGAGAAGCAAATAAATATGAAAGGAATAGAATATCCTCTTTTTCGATATCATAGAAAAGAGTTCATTGGAGAAAAGAAGTTCTTACATTTTTAGGAATTGAGAAGGAATATACGCTGTAATATTGAAAACTAGAACGATACCATTGGTCACCATCCACATTTCACTTGTATTCATCTTTCGAGCTTGTTTGATCACATCCCAACTGTGTCATGTAATAACTTTAAAAGTATACTAAAATGTCTTCATAACTAAGCATTATGGTAGATTCTTACTTGTCACGTCTTGCGTCTTTAACATCACACCACTGCATATAATACTTTAACAACTCGATCATAATGACGTCCCTACCAGACAACCTCGAGTTTCCTTTTTAAATTTAGAATAACCCCGAAGCATTCAACATAGCGATCCTTGTGTTAATAATATTCTTCTTTTTAGGAAATCTGGAAATCTTCTCAATCTCCTTCAGTCATACTCAGACTTCTGTTAAATCAGTGAATTCTTTGAACTTGGATAATCCTGTAATCGGATGAGTAATTGCTCCGTACATTTATTCTGTTGTTAATCTTATCAAACAATATTTGTACCTTTCTATTGAGAATAACCAACTTCTTCATAATCGCGGATCACTTTGTCCTCTGAATTAACAATACTAAGTCTGAAACAACATTCTTCTAGGTAATTCGGGCTTTCTAACAAACAAGAAACTCAAGTAGTAACTTGACAACCAATGTTTAAAAATCATTTAATTCAAAAAGGCTTTTAGAAATTTGTAAAGGAAAATCTTTTTCGAAAACTTATTTAAAAAGTTTGGAAAATTACAAACCTGGTTGTCCTTACTATATGAGTTGGTTGTTGTCCTTTCGACCTATAACAAGGTACCATATTAAAGAAATAATGACATAAAAGTTCGTTCACTCCAATCTACCTTTTCTCCTTTATCGGGTCCATTTGCCTTCCTTAATCGACGAAAACTTTAATTATCATTGCATGTTATCTTATTCGTAGCTTCACGTCAAAGCTTCCATACTGGTAATACTCCCGACATTACCGTTGCAGTAGTTAAGTTAAACAGGCTATCCAATAGTCAATAAGTCTATTTTATAGAACAAAGTTTGCTCGTATCACATCACATTACTACTTTACATATCGCATTTATCATATCATCATCATTTAATTTTTTTTTTTACCAAAACTTCCAGATTTATACCTTTCTCTCTAACTCTTTCAAAATTCATCTAATTCATCCAATAATTATTCATGGGTGACTTAGTCACTAATGACTTCTTTTAACCCGATAATAGCTATCCCCTGAAACACTTAAATCTTCTCTCTAAACTTCTTCTCACCTTTATTTATCTTTCAAGCGCTCCCCATTTACTATAACTCTCGAATCCATCCTCGTAGATACAATCGCTTCATAGGAAAAATTCTAAACTGGGGATATAGAACAAAATATAGGGTAAACTGAAGAGATACACACGCAATTGAATGTTCAGTAAAACAAAAATAAACAAATGGAGGTTCTTAAATAGATAGTTTCGTAACAAGCGGTGGTAGAGTAGCATAGAATAACTTAAAGAGGTGCAACTGACATAACGGAAGGTAGTGCCATTAATACTGATAGAGGAACAAGGTGCAAATCCAATCTGAGAGAAGATGACGGTCCTCGAACGGAAAGCTCCAAACGATCAAATAACATCGAGAAATCAGGATTTGCCATTGCCGTTGTCTGGAAATCATGTCACAAGCTGAGAATCCCGGATCGCAATACGAATTATGCCAGAGACCTACTATACCATCGCACTCGACCTCACAACGTCTTATCTTTCTATTTCCTATTCTTAATCCTAACCCTCTACCCAATTCCGACAATCTAGGCTTATTTCAATGACTTATAACCTGTAGCTCTGATACCAACCTGTGGCGCCCTCCAAACCCGGGTCAGAAGTTTGGGGCCCACAACATAAACACAATATATTTACCTGTATAAGGAATATTATTTACAATGACCCTGCTTCATAAAACCATGGATCGCAACAGGTTAAAGTATGAAAACAAGCCACAATCTTAACCTTTATTACAACGTACCAAATCCCCCCTAATTTAACTTACAATTGGTAATGAAATCATTCTTACAATCTGACTATCTTTCTACCGTGTGAAGCCTTTGCTAGCTCGATCCAACTCAACTGGAACCTTAGCCCGCACTTTGGACTGAGGAACTTCACTATCATCCATATTCTTTTCAACTGTAAAAATATATAAAAGAATCGCAAGGGTGAGCTAACTAGCTCAGCAAGTCATAATAATGATAACTGAGGTTAAACAATAATCAAATGAGATGATTTCGAGGAATCAAGTTTCTTTTTAACTAGTCATTAGAATTGGATATTCATTTTAAGTTTTAAAAACCAAGGTTAGGCTGCTGATCAGTCACGCACTAACCCCGAGCAAGCACACAACACTGCTCTAATTACTGGATCCAAGGCACACATTGGCCTAACTTGACCATTGGTATGGTCTGACCACGAATCTGGTCCACATATATAAAAACTATCCAATCCTGAAGCAGTTCAATATGATAACAATATGATTCAATAAAACAAGATCATACTCAATGATGGTTAAACATTTGCATAAAAACATAAGGAAACTCATGGATATCTCAAGGGTATATCAGGGTATGTGTAGGAAACGATTTTCAGTTTGTAAATTGATCCGGTGTTAGACGAATGTTGATTTTTCAAAGTATAATTCTTTGATGTTATAAAGAATGGTTGGAGTATAAAAGTTTCTGTGTTTTCAAACAATTTTCATCTAGTGTTTGATGTTTGGTAGTTAAACATTTGGGATGTAGTATCATATCTGTGTAGTTTGGTGTCTGAGGATCAACAAAGTACGGTTTGCAAAGAATAAGGCTTACGGCTCAAGATCAAGAAAGAATCACGGTTAAGGGTAAATAGTTTGAAGCATATGCATTATAAAACAGGAGTTATGTTTAATGATAACAATATGTTATAAAACAATTCGAAAACATTGGTAATATATCTTGAAGTAAAGTTCAGAAATACTTGCCTTACAGGCTTTACAACTACTACTGATCAATTCTGATCCGACGCTGCCGCTCAGGCTTTAACGTCCAACCACTAGATCCCATTGGATTCGATTTCGACACTCAGGTTTTTCTGTTGAAACTCTACTGAGCTCGTCGACTGATTGCTAGGTTATCTTTAGTTCATCATCCACTTTCAGTGTTCTCGACTATAACCTACAGGGTCGAAATACCCTATGTTAGACGTCTAGGTATGCTTGACATATCCTCAATACTAATTCTTACCCAACGATATTCAAACCCGACTCGTAATTATTCATATTAGAATAACACAGAAAACAATTAGGGTTCACATTCTTGAAATCGATCCAGTGTTCATTTTCAGAAAATACGTATACTCATCATTTTACGAAATTAGGGTTACTGTGTTTTGGTCAAATCATACAACACAACATACAATCAGGTTCTGTATAAAACATACGTACATGTATTTACGTATACTCGCTCGACATCCCGATAATCCTCGGATACGCTCCCGTATTTCCGTAGTTCGGTTTTCCCGGAAATCGGGCAGCGTTCCCTTTGTTTATCAGACTACCCGTCGAAACATCCTCGACGTCAATAACAACAATTCACAACCCAGTCACCACAACCAATATTCATAAATTCCCCAGCACCAATTTCATATTATTATTAATTATCGTACGCACTTTATATTTAATTCACATTTTATTTTCATTTACTAATTTAGGACTCAGAATATGATCATCATAGTCCACCGTCAGCTCACAAATGTTCATCGCTGACGGCGGCGAAATTCGCGGGTACCCGATTAATTCGGGTTTCCAACGTGAATTTCACCGATAAATTTTTTAGAATTATCAAAAATTAATACAAAATAAATTCGAATAATCCCAAATTATCACAAATTTTCATCACAAACAATCTGCAGGAAACCAGTAACTACAAGGCCAACAATTCACGCACAACTATACAGCAATACGTGCGTGCAAACACGCAGCAGTAAAGGAGCAACGGCGAGAATCGCCGAAAAGAAAGAAAACAATAGATACAACAAGAATCAAAGGGGCAACATAGCACTTTCATCTGTATACATATACATAAATATGTACATATACACGCACATAATTACCATACAGACCCACGCACACAACCGCGCCGGAAGGAGGCCGAATAAACGGCGAAGAGGAAGGAAACAAGGGCGGCGACGGTCGCCGGAAAAACAGAGCAGATAGGCGGATTACCGAAAAGGGAGCACAGCCCAACGGACTAACACGGAGAAATGGAGGAAGAAATTTCGGAGGGAGAGATTGAGTGAATGTGAGAGAGGAAAGATTAAGGAATTGACAAAGAGATTAGGATGTTTGTTCTTATCAATTTATTTCCACAATTATCTACTGCCAAAACTCAACAGTACCACGTGTACAAAAGAATAGGTGCACGCAGCTCTAATTCCAGCCATTTGTCCTCAACTGTTCCGAAGGTCTTGTTTTTAATTCGAAATTTTGCATTTTAACGAACCAAGCCACTCTCAAAATAAATTCAGAACATTACCGAAATAATTTTAAAATGCTATAAACATTCCGAAGTAAATAAAAACATAACTTTCGAAATTTTAAAATAAGTTCTAAAATGCACTTTGTACCCGATTTTAACAAATAACCCAAACAACGTGCGGGTGAAATTAATTCCGAAAATTTCCAAAATAATTTTAAAATTCTCAGAATATTCCAAACTTAAATAAATATGAGTTTCGTAATTTTTGAAGAATTTTAGAATTAAATATGGATTTTACAAATAAAAGCATTTAGAAAATTATTTAAAGATAAATAATTAATAAAATATTGATTTCTCAATTTTATAAAATCCTAAAAATAATTATTGTAATTATAAAATCATAAAAACAATTTTTGAAACATTCCCAATATTTATGCAAATAAATTTGCACCAAATCCACTTTTGAAAATGAAAACAATCCAATACGACTCCATAATTAATCACACGAACAACCCGGTATATTATAAATCACACATCAAAAATCAAACAACACATAGCGGTGAAAAACCAATACACATATTTTATTTATTTAATAATTTCCATAATTACATAATTTAATAATTCAAATACACGAGTCGTTATAAGTTTAATCACTAAAGCTATTCAACATACCCAATTTACCAACTAATTTGCTAAATGTGGATTCATCAAGAGGTTTAGTGAAAATATCTGCTATTTGTTCTTCTGTTGGAACAAAAAATAGTTCAACAGTACCATTCATGACGTGATCTCTAATAAAATGATACCTGATGTCGATGTGCTTTGTCCTCGAGTGCTGCACAGGGTTGTTAGTGATGGCTATTGCACTTATATTGTCACATAAAATAGGAATTTTGTTCAATACAGAGCCATAGTCTCGTAGCTGGTTCCTAATCCACAAGATCTGAGCACAGCAGCTTCCAGCAGCAATATATTCAGCCTCGGCCGTTGAATTTAAAACTGTTTGTTGTTTCTTGCTGTACCATGAGACTAGTCTGCTACCTAGGAATTGACAACTCCCTGAGGTGCTTTTCCTATCACCAACACTTCCTGCGTAATCTGAATCTGTATATCCAACAAGGTTAAAACCAGATTCTTTAGGGTACCAAATACCTAGATTTGGTGTTCCCTTAAGATATCTTAAGATTCGTTTAACAACAACGAGATGAATATCTCTAGGATCTGCTTGGAACCTTGCACATAAGCATGTAGCATACATAATATCTGGTCTACTTGCAGTAAGATAGAGTAACGAGCCAATCATACCTCTGTAGCTTGTGACATCTACCTTAATGGAGTTTTCACATGGTCCAAGCTTGACAGTTGTAGTTGACGGAGTCCTTGCTTATGCAGAATCCTCTAGATTGTACTTTTTGAGGAGTTCTTTGAGATACTTGGATTGACAAATAAAAGTTCCATCTAACCTTTGATATACTTGTAATCCAAGAAAGAACTTCAGCTCTCCCATCATGCTCATTTCAAATTTGCTGTGCATTAACTTAGCAAATCTCTTACAGAGATTATCATTAGTAGACCCAAATATTATATCATCCACATAGACTTGGACTAATATAGTATCATTCTTATGCTTTTTAGAAAAGAGAGTTTTGTCTATGACACCTCTAATAAAGCTATTTTCAATAAGAAATTCAGAAAGAGTGTCATACCATTTTCTCGGAGACTGTTTGAGTCCATAGATAGCCTTGAACAGAAAGTAGACAAAATCCAAATGATCTGAATCTTCAAAACCAGGAGGTTTCTCTACAAATACCTCTTCATCCAGCTTTCCATTCAGAAAGGCACTCTTGACATCCATTTGATAAACTTTAAAGTTAGAGAATGCTGCAAATGCCAGAAATATCCTGATGGCCTTTAGTCTAGCCACTGGAGCATAGGTTTCATCATAATCAATGCCTTCAGCTTGAGAATACCCTTTAGCTACCAGTCTTGCTTTATTTCTTGTAACCACACCATCTTCATCTAGTTTATTCCTGAATACCCACCTAGTACCAACAGCTTTCTTATGTGTAGGTCCAGGTACCAGTTTCCAGACTTGTTGATGTTCAAACTGATTGAGTTCATCTTGCATAGCAATCACCCAATCTGGATCAGTCAGTGCTTCCTCAATCTTCTTAGGTTCCATCTCAGAAAGAAATCCTGAGAACATACACTCATTTTGAGTAGCACGTCTAGTTCCGACTCCAACATCTGGATCACCAATAATCAACTCAAAAAGATGAGCTTTATTCCAGACAGTCTGTCTTGGAAGATTTGATCTTGATGATTCGCCTTGAAATTTATTGGGATGTTGTGTCCTACTAGTTGATCCTTCAGCATCTCCCCCTGAGTTGTTGCCATGTTGACTTGAAGATTCTCCGTCAGTAGCAGTGGTATCTCCATTGTTGCCAAAGTTTCCATCACCATTACCTTGAGTATCATCATGATTAACAGGTTCTTCACCAGCAACAACCTCAGGTTCTTGACCATGTTCTGATTCTGAATCTGACATATCATCAAACTTCAGTTTCTCAGAAGGATCTTCAGTTTGGATACTAGGGAGTTTAGTGTCATCAAATGTAATATTGACACTTTCAGTTACTTTGTGTTGATCAATGATATACACTCTGTATGATCTTCTTCCTTATCCAACAAAAATACCCTCATATGCCTTTGCCTCAAATTTACCACGACGATCATCTCCATCCTTGAGTACGAAGCATCTGGCACCAAATACATGAAAGTATTTGATAGAAGGTTTCTGTTCATTCAAAATCTCATAAGGAGTTTTCATGAAGTCTTTGTTGATTAGAGTTCGATTCTGAGTATAACATGCAGTATTGACAGCTTCAGCCCAAAAGTACATTGGAAGACCTGATTCACTTAACATCGTTCTTGCAGCTTCAATCAATGTACGATTCTTCCTTTCTACCACTCCATTTTGCTGAGGGGTTCTAGGAGCTAAAAATTATCTGGTAATCCCTTTGTCTGTACAAAATCCATTGAGAAGTGAATTCTTGAATCCTGTTCCATTATCTGACCTTATTGCTCTAACAGGGATATTAGAATCTAACTCGATCAACTTGATATGATCAATCACAACTTGTGGTGTTTCATCCTTAGAGTGAAGGAATAAAACCCACGTATACTTGGAATAGTCATCAACTATCACAAGACAGTAACACTTCTTTGACATCGAAAGGACATTAACTGGTCCAAATAAATCCATGTGTAATAATTGCAGAACACCAGTTATGGAGAATGTGTCAGTGCCTTTGTGACTTGCTTTCTTTGACTTTCCTTTCTGGCAAGCCTCACATAGTCCTTCTGGGGAGAATTCCAGCTGAGGCAGACCTCTGACCAATTCTCTTTTGACAAGAGAATTCATTGTTTTGAAATTGAGATGAGAAAGTCTCTTGTGCCATAGCCAACTCTCATCTGTCGATGCCTTTGCATAGAAACAATTGACTTCAGGATTGCTTCCAGAGTTCATGTCAGCTACGAACAGATTTCCTTTCCGGATTCCCATCAAGGAGGGTTTTTCAGTTTTCTTGTGCAGAATCTGACACTTCAGCTTGTCAAATAAAATATTGTAGCCGTTGTCACAGAACTGACTAATGCTAAACAGATTGTATTCAAATCCTTGCACAACATACACATTTTCAATGATAACATTTCCAGCTAGCAAACAGCCATATCCCTCAGTTAAACCTTTGCTGTTATCTCCAAAGGTAACCACTGGGCCAACTTTCTCAACCACATTTGATAGCAGGGCTCTATCTCCGGTCATATGTCTTGACGATCCGCTGTCAAGAATCCACACTACCGGTTGTACCTGTTTAATGCCCTGCAATACAAATGGATTAGACCTTCTTCGGAACCCAAGCTTGGCTGGGTTCGGCATACTTGTAAAATTGGCCTTTATCAGGAAAAACAACATTCTTAATTTTAATGTTCTCAACTTTCTCAATGACTGGACATTTGACCTTGTGAACAGCCTTGACAAATTTCTGTTTAGGCTTAGGAACAAATATCTCCTTTCTAGGTTTAGGAGGACTAGCAGTCTTAGACCTATCATGCTTTCTATTATTCACATGCTGATGAGGAGTAGTCTTATCATTAGAAACATGCTTACCATTAAAATAAGCATACATCAAATTAAAAGCACAAGACATACAATCAGGAACACCACATGCTTTATGAGAGGGATTAACAATAGGCAACTTATGCATGGTAGACATGGCATTTGTGTTATCCAACTCATGTGTGTCTGAGTTTGTCTCAGTTGCTTTCACAACTTTGACTGGAACCTTTGACACACTTTACTTGGAGACAGCTTTCTTATTAGCATGATCTTCAGCACGGATTTCTTCTTGAATAATAAATGAGGTCTCATCAAATGGTTCATCAATTGATTCTTTATAGAGGGGTTCATCAACACCCTTAAGCACATGTGGTACTTCCCTGCCTTTAGCATAGATATGAGGAGGGGAGTTTATGCCTAATTTTCCAATAGCAACATTGTAATCATAACCTATTCCAGATGTTTGATTAACAGCTTGCTTATTGTAAAACTCTTTGGACTTCGAACAAGAATTAAAGTAAGCTTTAACCTTAGCCTCAAGACCGATGATCTTGTCTTTGAGAATAGTTTTGAGTTGTCTATAACAGTCAACCCTATTCTCTAGAAAAGATACTTGTTCTTTTAATTTATCTTGATTAATGTGCACAAGTCTTAATTCATTGACCTCTTTCTCAAGGTCTTTGATTTGTTGATTTAACAATTCATTATCACGACGAGCACAATCTAAGGAACCTCCTAGATGATAAACTAATTCAGCATCAGTAAATTTTACCTCTTTTCTTGATGATGAGGTGTTTGCATCACTAGCCATGAGAGCTAGATTCCCAACTTCTTCATCTTCACTGTCAGTATCATCCCAGCTTCTTCCCTTTACCAGGTAAGCCCTTTCAGATTTACTCTTCTGATTAGAATCGTAAGAGTTCTTCCTAACTTGTTTTGGCTTCCTGCATTCTGTGGCAAAGTGTCCCAACTCATTGCAGTTGAAGCATCGAATGGTGCTTCGATTAACCATCCCTGTTTTATACCCACCACTGCTGGTGTTAGAGGATGAAGATCCACCTTTCTGGAATCTGTTGTAGTTTGACTTGTACTTGAACTTGGGATTCCTTTTGAATCTGACATTTGAGAATCTCTTGACAATCAGGGCCATTGACTCATCCTCCAATTGCTCCAGTTCTTCCAAGGAATAAAAATCATCTCATGATTGATTTGTAGTAGGAGGATTAAATTCTGCTACTATCACATTTTCTTCAACCTTGGAAGACTGTACCATTCTTTCTGACTGTTGAGATTGTTGTTGATATTGTGGTTGTTGTTGTTGTTCATCAGCTACTAGAGCAGTAGACGTGCTGACCACTCTTCCTTTCCCGTAAACTTCCTTCTGCTGAATCTGCTCCAACTCATAAGTCTTTAACACACCATAGAGCCTTTCCAAAGAAAACTCACTCAGATCTCTTGCTTCTATTATGACAGTGATTCTATGTTCGAGATGAGTTGGCAGTGTTAAAAGGAACTTTTTGTTGACCTCCCTGATGGAATAGTATTTACCATTAATGTTCAGGTTGTTGATCAATGCATTGTACCTCTCAAACACTTCAGTGAATCCTTCTCCTGGATTGGATTTAAAGTATTCATACTCAGAGGTTAGGATTTCTAACTTGTTCTCCCTAACTTCCTCTGTGCCTTCATTAATAACCTCAATAGTTTCCCAGATATGTTTAGAATCTTTACAATTCATCACATGTCTATTCATCAAGGGATCAAGGGAATCTACTAAAATTAATTGAAGGCTAGCATCCAGGGAGGCTTCTTCTTTTTCAGCAGGAGAAAAATCCTCAGGATCTTTCACATAATTCGGATGCCAGACAAATAGGGGCATATGAGCGCATAGGCATACAACCAGACGTAACCTATATGGAGCAACCGGAAAGGGTTATAGATCGAAAAGGAACAAGTGCTTAGGAGAAGGGTTATCAAACTAGGCAGAGTTTGGTGGTAGGACCACAATATGGGAAAATTTACTCGAGAGTTAGAAAGTGCAATGCTAAGAGAGTATCCCTACTCATTTTCTATCTGATTCCGGGACGGAATCCTTTTAAGGAGGGGAGACTGTAATAACCCCAATTTTTGGAAATTTTTGAAACCCTAATGAATAGTGATTTTGCAGATTATGTTGAATAAGAAAAATTTTCATGCCACACTATGTAGGGGTTCTGTTATTGATATTCTGATATTGTATTAGTACTCTATATGGTATATAAGTGTATGTAAAGATCGTCAGAATCCAATTCCGAACACTTTGATTTTTCCCAGAAATCTACCAGGTATGGAAAGAATTGAGTATAAGGTAACGTGATAAAAATGATTTAAATTCAAGGATTTTAAGAGAGGATCATAAAAAGGAATATAAAATATTGAGAAAGGTTTAGGGGAACCCAAGTAATAAGATCCCGAGTATGATCCCTCAAACGATAAACGAGAACGAAAGTTAAGCGAACCGTATAACAGATAAGCGGTCAATAGCCAAGTAATTAGGGGTTAATCAAAGAGGTTAATGGATGATGATGTCATCACACCAACAAGAAGAAGACAAGTGTAACAAGATGACCTAAGCTTGATGACCTAAGCATGACAAGTGGGAAGGATTGGTTGGTTGATTGTGAGCCACACATTTTTCACCATGGTAAAAATTTAATTTATTTCCAAGACAAAAGGAAGCAAACAAACAACAAATATTATAACACAAATACAAATTGAAAGTTGACTTTCCCATTTCAAGAAGAAAGCTCTCGGCTAAAACAAACCCAGCAACTTCAAACTGACATATCTCCTTCAATACTCACTCAAATGTTGTGTTCTATAGCTCGTTGGAAAGGTATTGAGATGGCCTACAACTCTTGTTCACAAGTCTCTTCCAAATAAGCATGGTAACTTTGTGTTCTTGATTTCTTTGGAAAGATCAAGCTTGTAGGAGGCTCCCTAAGGTTTCCTAGCAACTTAACACCTCCCAAGGAAGGTATAAACTTCAAACCCTAGCCTTTAATTTGATTATTAGTGAGTTTGATGGTTAGTTTTCTAAATGAGAAGCATGGTCTTTGATTATTAGTAGTTTGATTTGAATTTGGAGTGATTTGGTGAATGAATCTTATTATAGTTAATAGAACTTGATTGTGGTTGGTTGAGATGAAGAATCTGGAGAATAAGGACTGGTATAGTATTATTTAGTTGATGTTTTGATGTGTTAATGATTGGGGGTTGTTTGGTGAGGTTTTGGTGTAGTGAGAAAATTGGTAATCGCGTAAACATAGCCGTCGTAATGCCCGATTTATCCTAGACTGTTTTGTTCATAAAATTAGGACCCTTGAACTCACTGCTAGGTTTTGACCATTTCCATAATTAGATATTTCATGTTACGAGCTTCGTTTTGATATGTGTTACGCTTGAATCCGATGTACGGTTTAGGAGAAATGACCGTTTTAAGTAACGGCGCTTCGCGACCGAACCATTACCCCTCGCCTTACTTTGAAACCTTGTTTAAGGACTTTAAATGACTAATTGGGGTATGAAACAATTATGTTAACTGTATTAGGCAGTTGGTAAGATACTCGCGAAAGAATCGCCTTAAAACTCTTAATGGTTAATTTATTAAAAATGGTGGAGCCGAGGGTACTCGAGCGACTTAAGTGAATCGTTAAGCGCGAAAACGAACGTTAGGGCTCTAAATGGTTAAAGTCTAGTTTCTTAAGCGACCGTGGTTTAATTCCGGATTATGTTGTTGTTTATAGGTTACCAGACTCATCCCAGGACTTTTACCACCCCAGTCGCTCAGGCAAGTTTTTTACCCGTTATACTGTTGTTGTGATGTATATATGTATATGCATTATCTTGTGATAAGTGCATGATTGTTATTAGCAAATCTTGCGATATATTGGAGCATGTTGATATGGTATATATGCATGCTTGTTTCGTAATCTTGATATCTAATTGTTGATTCAAATGCTTATAGTTGCATAATACCTATGCTAGAGATAAGCAGTAATTGCGTATACCCTTAGTATAGGGGACCCAAAGGTGAACATTTTTCTAAACCGGGAGTCAATGTTCCCGAGTATATATATATATATATATATATATACACATATATATATTGATATAGTTTTCAAAACTATTAATAGAATAAGGTTTATTCGATAACTTTATTTTATTTAATGAATATTATTCTGAATATTCATTCGAGGACTTATGATTCTGTTTATTCTATTTAATTAATATTATTTGAATATTCATTCGAGGACTTATGACTCCGATTATTTACTAATTAATATTCTTTATTTTATTAAAGAATAATGTTTTGATAATCAAACTTATTTTTTATTATTCAAATAAAGATCGTACTTTCGAATAAGTATATCTTTGGTTATTTATTATTCATTTCAAGTATGAGTTTTAAAACTTCTACTTCAATTATTTTTTTATAAGGGTTATCCTTATGGGAATATTATTTAAATAATAATATTCAAATATTTTCTAATATATCGGGACTGATTTATTTTATTAAATCAGCATTACTCCAAACATTCTTAAAAAAATATTTTCGAGTCTTCAAAATGATTTTTAAAAGTTAGGGCGGATCCTAAAACTCATTTTTATATTTAAGATCCTCCTTTCGAAAGGAATTTAAATACTCGCTCAAAATCTGAGGGATCCGGCTCTGTGGTGTATTTTACATTCGCAACGAGGTTGTTGTTTTGAGAAAACAATTTGATTACTTGCCCAATGTTCGGGAAGTAAGCCCATCTAATTAAGTCGGCATAAGCGACAGGCCGGGGTACGGTCTATCAAAGTGTAAGTGGCTGGGTGGCAGTCCATCAACGCGTAAGAGGCCGGGTGGCGGTCCAGCACAAGGTCCTTATGTGGCCAGGGTGATGACCGGTGGGGGATTCATCCATCTACTAGTAGAAAAGGTTACTTATTGGTATCTTTGCCTGATCAGCAAGATATCAGGTTTATGCCATGGTTTTCTCCTTTCCAAATTCATTGGATATTGCAACTCTGTTTATAATTTTCATAACAGAGGTTTTTAAAGGAGTGTATGAAATGTATATATATAGGTGTATATATATATATCGGGAGTTAATGAAGTATCTCGTAACTTCATTATTTATAATAATATTTCAAAGATTGAATCTATTCAAATCTTGTCTTGTAGTCTCATCTATGTGATGAACTTTTGAAACTAATTATAACTTGAACGGTGGTAGTTCAAGTAGTATTCGGAAAAGATATAATTATATTGGAGTATCTTGTAACTTCATCTTTTCAACTTATAGCTGGTTAATGATTATCTTATGCATGACAAAGATTTTCAAAAAAACGTTGAGACAAGGTTAGATATATGAGATCACCTTGCAACGATATTTTTATACAGTTATAAACTGGAACTCTGTGTATATTATGCATGGAAGAGGACTTCCAAGATTTTGAAAAGTATATATATACATATATACATAATATTTTATGACTTGGTCGCGTTAAGATATCAAACTTGGTTCATTTCTTCTTGACCAAGACTTTCATGAGCACTATGAGAATGCTCATATACAGTTAATCATTATACATATTATTTTGGTGGGCTTGTTGCTCACCCTTGCTTTCTTCTTTCATCACACAACATCAGATAGATTAGATGAACAGGACCAAGCTTCCAATTCGCAAGCGGTTAGAAAATGTTCCGCAATTTTCTGGAAGCGTTGATGTCGTCGTAGCTGAGGTAGGAGCTACCAATAGGCTAGGTTTTCAACTATTGATGAACCAGATTTATGTATATTTATGAATTGTAATAATGGCAAAGAAATGTAAATTTATTCAGAAACCCTTTTAAGGTGTATTGGCATATAATTGTGGAATAAAACGACTTGTGATTATTTTTGGATATTCATCTCTGAGACTATAACTTGTGGTGTGTGTGTTTATGGTGGGGTCATAGTACAGAATAGTTGATTATTTATTAAGATTGGGTGTTATTAAAGGAAATGGAACTCGTGACAACCCGGATCCCCGACCCCGGATTTGGGGGTGTTACATTTAGTATGCCACAAATGCCATTTAGCATGCCTCACTGGAATAACATGTTTGTAAATAGCATGCCTTTTCATGTAAACCAAAATATGCATGATAATTCTGTTTCAATGACTGATTTCAAAGGTCCAACTCAAATGACTAAGGATGAATCTGAGATCCCCAAGTCAAATGAGATCAAACCTAAAAAACCAAAGAAGAAGGCTAACAAGGCAGGACCCAAGGAAACTTGGGTACCAAAATCAACTAGATTTTATTTTGATGTGTGCATAGAAACAGAAAGAATCTTTGGTATCTAGATAGTGGTTGCTCAAGGCATATGACTGGAGATTTTACCCTACTCACTGAGTTTAAGGAAAGAGCTGGCCCAAGTATTACTTTTGAAGATGACAACAAGGGTTATACTGTGGGATATGGATTGATTTCAAAGGATAATGTCACCATTGAAGAGGTTGCCTTAGTGGATGGACTCAAGCACAATTTGTTGAGTATCAGCCAGCTTTGTGGTAAGGGCAATTCAGTTACTTTCAATTCAGAAGCCTGTGTTGTGACCAATAAAAAGAGCAATAAAGTGGTTCTCACTGGAGTGAGAAAAGGAAATGTATACCTAGCTGATTTCAACTCATCATATGCAGACTCAGTAACTTGTCTTCTCAGTAAAGCAAGTCAAGATGAAAGTTGGCTATGGCACAAGAAGCTGTCCCATCTAAACTTCAAGACCATGAATGAGCTAGTCAAGAAAGAGTTGGTCAGAGGTATCCCTCAAGTGGAGTTTACTAAGGATGGATTGTGTGATGCCTTCCAAAAAGGAAAACAGATTAAAGCATCATTGCTTGATTCAACAATTGAAGAACCTTTGCAACTGTTGCACATGGATTTATTTGGACCAGTCAATGTGTTGTCCATCTCAAGGAAAAGATATTGCCTATTAATTGTAGATGATTTCTCAAAGTTCTCTTAGACATATTTTCTAAAGTCCAAAGATGAAGCTAGTGAAATCATCATCAATCACATAAGGCAAGTCAACAATCATCATGACTTCAAAGTAAGAAGAATCATGAGTGACAATGAAACCGAGTTCAAGAATTCTGTGATTAGATCATTTTGTAAGGAGAATGGGATTATGCATGAGTTTTCTGCAGCTAGAACTCCACAACAAAATGGAGTGGTGGAAAGGAAAAACAGATCTCTTATTGAAGCTGCAAGAACAATGGTAGAAGAATCAAAGTTACCAACATACTTTTGGGTTGAAGCTGTGAATACTGCATGCTACACTCAGAATATTTTTTTGGTTGATCAAGCAAAATGCATGACACCCTACCAATTGTTCAAGAATAGGAAGCCAACTCTAAATTTCTTACATGTCTATGGCTGTAAATGTTATATCTTAAGGAATCAAACTGATCAACATGGAAAGTTTGATGCCAAAGCAGATGAAGGAACTTTTGTTGGATATGCTGTGAGAAAAGCATATAGAGTCTACAATCTAAGAACCAACATTGTTATGGAATCTGTACATGTTATGTTTGATGATAAAAAAAAATTGAATGACTGCAAGATGGAGATTTCCATGAAAGCCTCAAATTCGATAATGATGAGATGGTTAGTGATGACAGTGATGATGAAATTGATCAAGAAATAGTGGCTAAGGACAATACAAAAAAATCTACACCTAATGAAGCACATAACTCAACATTCATCGAGTTACATAATGTTTCATCCGTCGGTAGACAATCAGCTTCATCCGTCGAGATACAAAGTGCATCATCCATCGGAACAATAAGAGAAGCTGAGAGTCAAAACATATCACTTATAAAAAGAACCCCATCTTTAGGTCAAAGATCAACAAACTCAGGTGGAGTTTCTTATAATCAAAACCCAGTCACACATCAAGACAACAATGAGACCTCTTTATCAAGAGCTAATCTACCACAACAAAGAAAATGGACTAAAGATTATCCTTTTGAGCTCATTATTGGTGATGCATCTTGTAGAGTTCAAACAAGGAAAGCAACTCAAGAAGAATGTCTGTATAATAGCTTTCTCTCTAAGGAAGAACCAAAGAAAGTAGAAGAAGCTTTGTTGGATCCTGATTGGGTTTTAGCTATGCAGGAAGAGCTAAACCAATTTGAAAGGAATAAGGTATGGAAGCTGGTACCCGAGCCTAAGGGAAAGAATCTGTTAGATATATTTGTGATGTCATGTCTAATATTATTTGTGTTTAGTTTTCAGATCTTACTTAACATGACAAATCAGTACTTAACTGGATATCAGTACTTAAACTGAAGTCAGGACTTAAGATATCAGAACTTAAGTTGTCAGAACTTAGGTTATCAGGAGATATTTATCAGGAGATAATATCAGGACTTAAGGAGACGTTCAGATTAGGAAGACGGCTGATTGAAAGGAAAGAAGATCAAGACAAACATAAGAAGAGATATGCATGGAGAAGAATTCTATGAGGAATAGAATACTTGGAAGAAAAGATAACTGATTGATATATATTAGGAAGCAGAATTGTATTCGATATTAATTAGAAGATTATCTTATAACTGTGTAGTATATAAACACAAACATAGGGTTTACATTATATGTGTTATCATAATCGAGATTATTATTCCATTGTAACCCTAGCAGCTCTCGTGATAATTTGTTCATCACTGATAGAGAACAGTTCTTTGTCACAGAGTTTATTGTGTTAAATAAAATATGTATTTTGTTACTTGAGTTCATATATTCGATTTGATTGTAGTGAACATTGTATTCAACCCCCTTCTACATTGTGTGTGACCTAACAAGTGGTATCAGAGCAATCTGTTAACATACATACAGTAAAGATCCAAAAACAATCATGTCTGAAGAACTACAAACTCCAACCAAGCCCACCAAAACTGAAGAAACTCCAAAGACTCAAATCCATAATCGATATGAGACTATTAGAGTTCCCATACTGAAACCTTCTGAGTATCCCATATGGAAGGTAAGGATGTCTATGTTTCTGGAAGCTACAGATCCAGAATACCTTGACAGAATTAATGAAGGACCACATAAGCCAACCAAGCTCTCTGTTATAGTTGCAGATCAGCTAGCACAGACTGTACCAAAGGAGAAAAGTGAATATACAGCTGAAGATATCTCATCTATTGCAAAGGATGCAAAGGTAAGACATTTGCTGCACAGTGCCATTGATGATGTAATGTCAAACAGGGTAATTAACTGCAAGACTGCAAAGGAGATATGGGATGCCTTGGAGACAAGATGCCAGGGAACTGATTTAATTAAGAAGAACGAGAGGACTATACTCGCACAAGAGTATTAGCACTTTGACTCAAAACCTGATGAGTCATTAACTGGTTTATATGATAGATTTGTCAAACTCTTGAATGATCTGTCACTGGTGGATAAGGAATATGATCTTGAAGACATCAATCTCAAATTCCTTTTAGCTCTTCCTGAAAGTTGGGATTTGAAGGCCACAACTATAAGAGACAACTATGCTCTTGATGAAACTACTCTTGATGAAATTTATGGTATGCTCAAGACTCATGAACTTGAGATGGATAAAAGAAGTAAGAGGCATGGGAGGAAGTCAATGATAGTTGCTCTTAAGGATGAGGAGGAATCCCCTAAAGTGTCTGTCTCAAAGAAAGGAAAAGGAAAGGCACTCATCACAAAGTCTGATATTGAGTCATCAAGTCCTGATAGTGGTGAGGATTCAGAAACTGAAAGTCTATCTGAGATGGACCCTGATGAAGAGATGATGTGATGAAGCTGTGTGCTCTTATGGTGAAAGGAATCACAAAGATTGCATACAGGAAATTCAGAAGGGGAAAGAAATTTTCCAGGAAAGGTGCAAGTTCTGATAAGAAAGGTTTCAGAAAATCTGAAGGCAAAGGAGGAAAGTCTGACAGAGGAGATTACTCAAATGTCAAATGCTACAATTGTGGTGAGAAAGGCCACATATTTCCTAATTGCAAGAAAGTGAAGAGTGACAAAGGCAAGGATCTTGTCACAAAGAAGAAAATCTGAACAGACACTTCAGATTCTGAAAGTGAGGTGAAATATGCCTTGATGGCAAATGTTTATAGCAGCTCTGAAGCTGTTGAGTTAAAGGTACCTCAAATAACTTATGATTTTCATACTGATGATATTACTGAGTTGAGAAGATATCTTAAAACCATGTTCATTAGTTATAGAGATCAAACTTTAACATGTGAAATATTAACTTCTGAAAATCTTGCATATAAAAAGAGGAATGATTATTTAGAAAAAGAGTTAGTTATGTTCCATCAAACTCAGAAAGATAGAGATGATGCTTTCTATGTTAAAGATGAAGTGCTTAATATGAATGAATCTCTAAAAACTGAGTTAGAAAAGGAAAGAGAGATTATCAGGACTTGGACCAACTCTGGCAGAACAACTCAGAATTTGTTAAGTAGTGGAAACTGGAAAGAGGGCTTAGGTTATGGAGATGATAAGAATGATAAAGGAACTGTAGAAATTGAGCCTATAGTTGTTAAACAAAAGCTAAAGGTAAATCCTGTTAAGTTTGTAGCTGTAAAGTCTGATATTGATAAATCAGAAGCTAAAGAGAAATTAACTTCTGACAAACCAAAATAGGATAAGCCAACTGAAGTAAACATAGGCTTAATGACAAAGAAGCAGCTTAAGCATAAGCTGAAAGATGTTAAGAATGTAAACAAGGTAAAGCCACCTAGGAAAAATAGGAATGAAAAGGAAGGTGTGAATAAAAGCAATGATTATAAGCCTGTTCCTAATGCTACTAGAAAGAAATGTTATAACTGTGGAAATTCTAACCATCTGGCTTCTTTTTTCAGGAAGAATAAGAACATAAACTCCTTACCTTCAAAATCTGGAGTTAAGAGTCAGTCTGTTAGATATAGGCCACAAAATCCTTGTTTTCATTGTGGTAGTTTATGGCATTCCATTTATACTTGTAAGGAATATCATAGTTTGTACTATGATTATTATCAAATAAAACCTTCTTTAAAGAAAGTTAGCATTATTTCTTCTTGTGTAAGTTCTGATGCAAAGTCTGATATTGCAAATTCTGATTTAACATAAATTTTGATGCTAAATCCGCTGTAAATGTTAACAAACTTAATAAGGCCAAAGGATCCAAGCAAGTCTGGGTCCTTAAAACTAATCATTAGTGGTCTTTGTGATTTCAGGGCAACAGGAAAAACATCCTAGTTCTGGACAGTGGATGTTCAGGACATATGACTGGAAATAAAGTCCTGCTATTAGACTTTATGGAGAAAGCTGGCCCAGGTGTTTCTTATGGAGATGACAATATGGGAAAAAACTCTGGAATATGGCAATATCAAACTTGGGAATGTCATCATTGAAAAAGTAGCTCTAGTCTCAGGACTTAAACACAATTTGCTGAGTATTAGTCAAATCTGTGAGAGAGGTTATCATGTGGATTTCTTTGAAGAAAACTGTGAAGTTGTAAGAAAATCTAAAGGCAAAGTTGTTCTAAAATGATACATGCATGGTAACATTTATGAAGCCAAGCTTTCAACAAGTACTGATGGTTCTGCAATCTGTCTGTTAAGTAGAGTATCAATTAAAGAAAGCTGGAATTGGCACAAGAAACTCTCTCATTTAAATTTCAATAATATAAATGAACTAGTCAAGAAAGATCTTGTGAGAGGACTGCCAAAATCAGTATTTTCTCCTGATGGCCTTTGTGATTCATGTCAAAAGGAAAAACAAAGAAAATCTTCATTCAAGAACAAGACTGAATCTTCAATTCTTGAGCCTTATCACCTTCTACATGTTGATCTATTTGGTCCAGTGAATGTCATGTCTATTTCAAAGAAGAAATATGCTATGGTCATAGTGGATGAGTTCACCAGATACACATGGGTGTATTTCTTGCACACAAAAAGTGAAACTGCATCTATCTTGATTGATCATGTCAAACAACTGTATAAAGTGGTTAAAGACTCTGTGAAAATCATAAGAAGTGATAATGGCACTGAGTTCAAGAATTTGATTATGGAAGAGTTTTGCAAAGACCAAGGAATCAAGCATGAATTCTCTGCTCCTTGTTAGGGCGAAAACACGCGCTAATAATACACGCAAGTATAAGCGTTCGCAAGTAATATAGAATACTTTCTAGTTCGTTCCCATAGAGACTCAGACTAATTATGTTCAATTAAACTCACTCACCAATGTATAATTACTTCTCAATATTAAGACAAAAACACTTAGATTTGTTAACTAATTATTAACTACAATTAACTACTAAAATTAACCACTTAATTAACACTTCAAATTATCAATATTAAAACACTCATGAGATCACAACTTCATTACTACTTCCTTCAATAGTCATTGTTATTACCCTTATCATGCAACAATGATGATATTAATCGAATAACACGAAACTGATAAAAGCCAACCTTCATTGTACTAATACCATTCTACCAAACATCCATAATTAAGATAGAAGTTGAATAGGCATCAATTATGTTGAGTCCCTATATGTCTACAGAAATTGACAACATAATGATTTAAGCACAAGTTATTTCTTTTGATTACACAGGGCGAATAAAACGGTTAGAGTTACCCACTAATCATGCAACATCATACATGAACCTATGCTAGCATGGCAAGTTCTAAATCTCGAGATCCACTGTCGCTTCACAAGAGATTAACACCCTATCTTATATGTTCGCGACTCACATATGACGAATACGCACAACCAATACTAGATATCATACAATCATCACACACTAAAGTATTAAACAACTAACTAAAGAATTCAATAGTAAATGCGTTACGACCCCATGATCACGATTAGCCCATGATGGCACTTATCGTCATCATGGGTTCATATGAAAACATGATAAATAAACACAAAAGAATAATAAATAAACTAATTATATTAAACCAGAGTACGTCAAAAGAGTATATAGGTTCAAAGCAAAGAAAACTAGCATCCAATGTTATAACGAAATAAAGAATCACAAGAAAATATGATTCCTCTTCGTTGCGGTGTGCTAAACGGTCTTCTTCCTTATCTCCTTCGCTCCTTGATTAATACAATGAATCAACACACGTGAAACATCTCTGCAATTTACTTATTTAGAAGTCCCATAAAACTCAAATTACACAGAAGTTGGAAGCCAAACAGAAATAGAAGTCTAAAATAAATATTCTAATTTCCCGACCCTGCGCGGCCGCTCAGCATAGCTGAGCGGGCGCTCAGCTTCCTGCGCGGCCGCTCAGCATAGCTGAGCGGGCGCTCAGACCCCTACCGGAAAATGTCTGATTTTTGCTCTGTTTCTTCGCTGTAATCTGCTCCTCTCTTCCCTCTCGCAATGCTAGACACATGCCAAGGCTTATTATTGATGAATACTCCCCGAAATACAACTATTACCCTGAAACGCATAAACACTAGAAAAACGCATCAAATACACAAAATACTTGATTTCAAGACACCAATTTAAGCTATTTTAAGACGTTCTAAGTGGTATAAAATGCCACTTATCACACCCCCAAACTTAAATCGATGCTTGTCCTCAAGCGTCACAGACTCAAAAACAAATAAAAATATGCATGAATGCAATCTATATGAAATGCAGCGATGCCCCTTACTTCAACCATACCAACCAACTTACAACATCTCAACAAATGCAATTAGGCGACTAAAGATCAATCAAATCATGCCAACTAACATACAGCCAAAAACGTGGTGTGTGCAGATGCTTAACAGATATGCTCCGGAACTAAATCAATTATTATGACTCAACTATCATCAAGGCAATCACATGATTATACAAAGAATAAAAATTCTAGGCACAAAGTGACTTATAACACTACAAGAATTCTGGAGCTTATTACGGAATCATACTTTTTATTCCTAACAGTAATGCTTATTTGACCGTGCAATGAGTGAGGTCCACAAAAGACTTATACAATGGTATCCATGTAGCGAGCGTTAGGTTAGCGGATCCCAGACTCTAATAGCCTTAGGTCACTAGGCACAAAGTCCCCTAAGAACTTAATAACTCGAATACCAAAGAGCCCACTCGTGATCAATTATGCATAAACACATACTTTTTTTTCTTTTTTTTTATTTTCTCTTTTTTTTCAAAATTTCTGAGCAAGTGCGTTTCGCTCCATCTTGCTCAACCCTAGACTACTCGCATAAACATTCGAGCCGGCTACTAGCCATTTGACGCCTAGCCACAATTAGCAATGAATTCCATTTTTTACTCCATATTTTTCCTTTTTCATGCCTTTATCACTAAGAACCTATTATAAAATTCTAAGCATAATAAATAGATTAAACTCGAAAACAATCAGATCATAACAACAATCTAGTCCTTAAGCATTCTCTAAGACTTAGTGAAAATACAAGTGCTTCTAGCATGCATATCAACCTACATGACTCAACATCACTTTAATGCTATCACTACACTCGCATCAACATCACAAATCAGTCGGCAAATCATCGCAAAAGGGATCATGGTATATGCATGAGCTACATGACATGATAAATAAATAACGCTATATATAAAAAAACTATATGGCAAAAATTATGCAACTATATGAACTAACTATCATGAATATGCAGCTATATGACACACACACAAAATATTCCTTAACTACCACCCCCAAACTTAAAATCTTCATTGTCCCCAGTGAAGGTAGTAGAAAGGAACACAGGGTATACCTACTCGGAGTCATCATCATCATCACCCTCAGTGGGTGGTGTATCAGAAGGCGGATATGCAGAGTCTTTACCAAAAACTGGCCACTGGATGTCAGCTCCAAGGCCTCGAAAAGCAGTCCCAAGCGCAAGGGTGAGCTCCTGAGCAAACCTGCTCTGCGTCTCATACATAGCATCCATCCTCCGTGATAGCCTCCTATACTGGGCATCAGCCATCCCAGCACCCTCCTGAGCTCTCGAAGAACCAGCCTCATCACGCCTTGGCATCGCCATGGTAGCACCTCGTGCTGGACGCCCTCCTGGAAGATGATAACCCAGCCCATACTCCTCGGGCTCACCACCGGTCCACTCCTGCATCGCATTCAGAGTTTCGGAATTAATAGGAGCGGCCGACAACTGCAACTGCTCATGAGACGGCCACTGAACTCCCACCGCTCGGCAAAGCTTAGTAACCGTGGATGCATAAGGGATGTTCATGTGCTTAGCTCCCCTCAAAAACTTCATAATTCCTTGGTAGATGAACTCACCAAGGTCCATATAGTACTCCTCATTCAAAATTCCCCAAAACAACTATGCTCTCTCAACTGTGACCTCATGTGCATGCGAAGAAGGCAGAATATTAGCACAAATAAACGCATTCCATGCACGGGCATACCTGTTCATCGCGATCGCCGGAAAGTGACGATACTCATTAGTTCCAGTCTTGAAAGTCCATACTGTGCCCGGCCTACAGAGAGTAGCACAAATCAAATCCAAGTAAAAATTCCCAGCAGTCTTCTCGTTCCAGTTCTCCTCCATGGGCTTCCTCTCTCTATGCCCAATCACACGGCGAATCGCCGCTGGGTGATAATCAACCGTCATCCCCCGGACCACAGAAAACCCATTCTTCTCGACCTTCGCATTCACATAGAACTCGCGAACCACGCTCATCGGCACTGCTTCAGGCGACTCACAAAAAGCTATCCACCCCTTCTCAGCAATCATAGGTAACAACTCACCATCCCTCCCCGATTGTAAAAATCCCCTCTCCTTCAGAATCGGCTTCCCCAAAAGCCTAGTGTACTCCTCCTCCCTATCATTCAACCGAGGCCTCGCAGCAGTACCCCTTGAAGAATCAGCCGTAGGCACAGTGCTGCTGCTATCGATAGTTCTTGCTCTCTTGGGTGCCATTGAATCTGAATAAAAGTGCTTGAGAATTGTGTTTTTGTGTTTGGGAGAGAGTTGAAGTGTAGAAGTTGTGTGGGAGATATATGGGATAGGTGTATGTATATATAGGGTATGGATTAGGGTAGAATTTGATTAGGAGTGTGTTTAAGGGTAAAAATCATGGGATAATGGGGAATAGGTCGTAGGTTTATGGGCTGTAATTTGTGTTTTATTTTTCTGATTTTTTTTTGAATTTGTATTGAACTTAAAAAAATTTCTTTCAGCCGACCCCTGAGCGGTCGCTCAGCAAAGCTGAGCGGGCGCTCAGCTTGCTGAGCGGTCGCTCAGCAGAGCTGAGCGGTCGCTTAGCAGAGCTGAGCGGGCGCTCAGGAGGTCACTAGAATTTTTTTTTTCAGCCCGGTTTTTCTAATTTTTTTGTGGTTTTGGATAGGTTATTAACTTCTAAGGGTTCCTGTAACAACAAATCATGGGTTGCCTCCCACGCAATGCTTCTTTTTCGTCATTAGCTTGACGTTGCGTACCTTCCTCAAGTTGACAATAAAACGACACTCACCACTTCTCGGTTTGCCGTGTCCCCATAGTAGTGCTTCAAACGTTGGCCATTAACCTTGAATGCTTGGTCCGGATCATTCTCATAAATCTCCACCGCTCCATGTGGAAACACAGTTTTGACAATAAAAGGTCCAGACCACCTTGATTTCAACTTCCCTGGAAAAAGTCGGAGACGAGAGTTGAATAAGAGAACTTGTTGCCCCGGCACGAATAACTTAGGATGTAGCTTCCTATCGTGCCACCTCTTCACCTTTTCCTTGTACATTTTGTTGTTCTCGTACGCTTGGAGTCGAAATTCATCAAGTTCATTAAGCTGAAGCATTCGCTTCTTTCCAGCTGCATTTAGATCCAGGTTCAACTTTTTCAACGCCCAATAGGCCTTATGCTCAAGCTCCGCAGGTAAATGACATCCCTTACCATACACCAGTTGAAACGGGGACATACCAAGTGGAGTTTTGTATGCTGTTCTGTAAGCCCAAACAGCTTCATCGAGCTTTAAAGACCAATCCTTCCTTGACGGACAAACAACCTTCTCTAGAATGCGCTTGATCTCTCTGTTAGACACTTCTGCTTGACCATTTGTTTGCGGATGATAAGCAGTAGCAACTCGATGATTCACATTATAACGCTGCATTATAGAAGTGAACTTACGGTTGCAGAAATGCGACCCTTCATCACTTATGATTACCCGAGGCATTCCAAACCTTGTGAAAATCTGCTTATGAAGAAAATTCAATACTGCCTTTGCATCATTTGTCGGTAGAGCTTTGACTTCTACCCATTTTGAGATATAATCGACTGCCAGCAAGATGTACTGATTGTTGCAGGACGAGAGGAAAGGCCCCATGAAATCGATTCCCCAAACATCTAAGACCTCGACTTCAAGCATCACATTTAACGGCATCTCATCCTTTCTCGTCAAATTTCCCACTCGTTGGCAACGATCACACCTTAAAATAAACTGATGAGCATCCTTAAACAAAGTAGGCCAGAAAAAACCTGCTTGCAGAATACGAGCTGCCGTCTTCTCACCACCATAGTGTCCACCATAAACTGTGGAGTGGCAGTCTCGTAATATCCCCTCCGTCTCACAGAATGGGATACATCTCCTGATGATCTAGTCAGCTCCCTGTCTAAACAAATATGGTTCATCCCACATATACCACTTCACCTCATGCAGAAACTTCTTCTTTTGAGCTGAGGTCAAATTAGGAGGCAAAATATTGCTGACAAGATAGTTTACAATATCTGCAAACCATGGCTCTTCCTCCTGAACTGCGAACAACTGCTCATCCGGAAAAGATTCGTTGATCAATGTCTTATCCTGTGAAGTAGACTCGGGATTCTCCAATCTAGAGAGATGGTCAGCTACTTGATTCTTAGTACCTTTTCGATCCTTAATCTCTAACTCAAATTCCTGTAGTAAGAGCACCCAACGAATGAGTCTCGGCTTCAAATCCTTCTTGGAAACCAAATAGCGAATGGCCGCATGATCAGTGAATACTGTCACTTTTGTCCCAAGCAGATAAGACCAAAATTTCTCGAAACCAAAGACTATAGCTAAGAGCTCCTTCTCAGTAGTGGTGTAGTTCATTTGGGCCCCATTTAAGGTCTTGCTAGCATAGTAGATGTAACGACCGAGAAATTACGCTTGTATTATATCATAATAAAGATAAATTGTGTGTATTATTATGTGATTAACTGTGTTGAGTCATTAAACCCTAATCGTTATGTGCTACGTGTTGTCTGTTATGATCCGAATGTGTTTTGGATATTTATTGAATGTTTTATCGCAAGTTATATATCTTATATCAAAACCCGTACAGCTCAAACAGTGTTTTAAAAGCCCATATTTCAAATAAAATTATTGGTCCTATTTTACCAAAAATGCCCTATACCGTATCGCTATTCTGAACCCCTAGATGTTTTACCAATTGACCTTTTTCGCGAAAAAACGACTTTTTCCGGACCCCTTCGGGTACCAAAAACCCCACAAAAATCACATTTTTATTTTTATAAGATCATGAAATTATCATACATCATTTTTCTTTGCATTTTTGTAATATTCACAATTTTTGGGAATTTTTAGCATTTATTTTGTATTTATTGGATATTTAAAAATTAATTATTAATACCCAAAAATTATAAAAATTGGGGCCAAATATTTTTATTAGGAGTGTAATTAGCCCCTTAATTTTTATTTAGGGGTATTATTTTTACTAGTATAAATAGCTGAATTATTGTTAATTATTAGTTAATTAATTATTAAAAAAAAAATCAGAAAAAAATAGAAATTAGAGTGTTGGTGAAGTTCTTGTTCTTGAAGGAGGGTGAAAATCAAATCGTGATTGTAGGAGATTCACTGAACCACTGAAATTGCTCTAGTAACCAAAATCATCCCCGTGAAGAGACGAATCTAGTGATATCAATAACATCAACTGAGGTTTGTTAAATCTTAAAATCGATTTTTATGTTCTTGACATGAATTTCGGTTTTTGATTTTGAAGAATCGTTTGATTGTTTAGTTGATTCAGTTAGTTTTATTGAAGTCTTAGGAGTGATTTCATGTATTTACTTTGATTTTATAACCCCTGGAAGGTGATGCACGAGTTCTTGGTTTTTGAAATTTTTGATTTCGTTTTCGTTGAATTATAGATGTTATTGATTGATTTTAACTATTAGGAATGATTATAGAAGTCTGTAGATTTGATTTGAGATGAATTTTGCGAAGTTTGGTTGTGATTCCGGGTAGGGAGTAGTTTTCCGATGAACTCATCGGAGGAGCTCGGCTTTTGGCCGGAGATGGCGATGGGGTGATGACAGGAGGGTGTTGACGTCGTGGGGAGATTGCTGCAACACAGGGGAATCGAACGGAGTCAAAAAGGAGGAGAAACGATGATCAGGAGGCTCGTTTTTCGCCTCGCCGGAACCCGTCGCCGTCGCCGGATTCTGGGACGGTGACGGCTGTTCTTCGTGACCCGATAACCGAGGACGACCCGGTTTCCAACCCGGTTTCGACCCGGTTTCGATCCTGAAAACCCATAACCCAATTCTCTGTTTATGTTTCTGAAAATAAATTATTTACTTTTAGTTTATAAAACAGAAAATTAGTTTTATAAATTATAAAAAAAAACAAATAAAAATCAAACTATAATTCTGAAAAAAATATAATTAATATTTTCAGAATTATTTTAGTAATTTAGAAATTCGAATTTATTTATTTATTTATTTAATTATTTATCTAATTATTTATTAGTTATCTAATTAATTAATAATTAGGTAATTAATTAATAATTAGGTAATTAATTAATAAATAAGGATTAAATAATATGATTAATAATCCGATAATTAGGTAAATATTATGAGTAACTTGTACTTATTCGAATAGTGATTCGATAATTAAAATTATGATTCGAGCGATAGTTTATTCGAAGAATATCGTAATAATTATCCGTATCATATAATTAAATACCGATAGTTAAATAACTATTGATCGTATAGTTATAGTAATAATATAATAGCTCGATAATTATGTAAGGATTGTGAGTAACTCGTATTTATACGAGTAATTGATCTTGAGTTAGATTATGATTCGAGTAATAATTAATGATTCGATAAATAACGTATCAGTTAATTGTATCGATTGATTATTTGTAAATAATCGATCTGATCGAGTAAGCGTTAATAATTAGTAAATAAGTGTAGTAAATTGTAATTAATCCTAATAATTAGGGATTAATTATTTTAAAATGTAATAAATATTAAATAATTATCTAAAAATATAATTAAGGATTATTTAATTATAATTAATTATTTATAATTAATTATTAATTAATTAAATCTTGTTTAATTCATAATAATTCAACCGTTAGTCTGATTCGAGCGAAACGAAGACCCCTGGACTCAGAAAAATGAGACGAATCCAATAAAAATAGTTGTAAGTTATAATTTCTTCTGAAAGAAAGTGGTTTGGTGATAATTGATAGTTCGTAGGTCCTAGTAGGGGTATAATTGAGCTGAATAAATCCCGAAAAATTATAATAAAATCAGATAAGACTAGTAATACAGGTATAAGCCTAGAATTGATTCTAAAAATAATTATAAATCTAGAAATTAATTATGTGCTTTACGTGCTACGTGCTTTATGTGATTATGTGAATAGATGTGCTGTATAAATGTATGTATATATATATGCGAGTCAGATAGAAACGCATGGGTAGACTGATAAGGTTGCGTGATATCAATTCAAGATACACGTATGTAGTAAATTATCTAAACACCTATCTTTCCATGATTTGTTCAGTGTTAGCAAGGCAGAGCAAGCTAGGGTCAGAAGGCAGTGAGTTAAACCAGGTTAAGTACGCGCAAGGCAAGTTTTTCCCCTATTCTAAATTCAGAATAGTGAATTATAATTCTTTTCTCATATCAGTTATCTTTGATAATCATTGTTCATATACACTGTTACCCATTTATTATCACTTGTTCCATTTCATTTCAATTCTTGATTTACCCAATTTATTGAATTCCCTGTTCATATTTCAATTCATTTACCCTTGTTACCTATAGTCTGGTATATCCTGGTGTTGGGGTATATCAATAGCATTCCGATTATTCCGGATGCTAAGCCTTGGACTGGATGGTTACTTTACGGGCTGGGTTTTACCCAGACCATTATTTAATAGGCCATAGTTGCCTGAGTACTCCTAATGTTGGTTGGGTCTATGCAGTTGGGTATAGATCCGCACTATATTCTGACTGATCAGCAGGTTATAGTGCATATGTTGGTTCTTGTTCCAGTCTTGTTCATTTGGCACTCGCCAGTGTTGGCAAATTATTATCACATACAGATACAGATGGTTGTTACAACCAGCAACTTATTGTTTCTCTCATTTCTCATTCTCTATACTATATATATATATTTTTGCAGGCTTGTTGAGCAATTTTGGCTCATCCCTTTTTATTGTTACTCCTATTGTTTTACAGTTAAGGTAGAGAATGAAACCCATCAGGACCCGCATAGTCAAGAAGCGAGTCAAGCAGCGGGACCCTCTTATACCAAGAGTGTTCCTTCCTATTTCCGAAGAGAGTTTTGAAGTGCCAGATCAGGTGTAGCAGGATAAGTAGTAATGTTGGGTTGAATAAAAGTTTTGTGTAGTTCGAATAAAAGATTGTGTAGTGAAACTGTAAATAGAATAAAGTTTTGTAACAAAGGGAGTTCTTGAGACAGGTTTTATTTAGTTGGGTTTGTAATAAAGTGTAGTGCATGATTCTTGTTTTCAAACTCAACCCTTAAAAGATCCTGAGTAGTGATAGTTCGGGGTAATTATTATATTTATATTCCGCTTGTGCAGGTATAGTTGGTAATTGTTGTTAATAATGCCCCAAATCTATACCCCGGATTTGGAGGGTGTCATAGTTGGCATCAGAGCTTAGGATTGATCTTTGAAAACAAGAATGTTAGGATTAAGATAAGATAGGAAAATAAGATAGGATGAGAGTAAGAGTGTTAGGACTGTTTGTCTATGTGATTAGAAGTTATGAGTTATAGAATTGTGATTTGATTGTTTTTGTGTTATTATTTTTATGTATATTAGATGGCTTCTTTATCATCATCTACGGAGAGGACCGAGACAGATCCAGTGGATGCACAGGTAGTAGCCCCAGTGTCAGGGCAGATCTTACCTCCATTGCCACCTGAGCCAGCACCAGAGATACCACTTCCCCCGGAGGTACCAGGTTTTGCAGATTATTTTCCATACGTTGAGCCAGAAATACCAGATATTCCACCATTAGAGTTTCCGATGTTTGATATTCCTGATATGGTTGATCTTCCGCAGTGGGAGGATGTAGAGCCTCAGATTCATATGCCACCAGTCGAGATTCCAGAGATGCCACCGATGGAGCCAGAGGCAGAGCCGCCCGTGTATGCGCCTATGGAGCAGCCTGTCTTATTTCCTGCCCCATTAGCCATTTATGCACCTGTTCCGGGAGTTTATCAGTTTCCTCAGCCGGAGTTTATAGATGAGATCGTGGTAGATGGACCATTACCTTCTCGAGGTTCCAGCACTGATCTTCATGAGCATCATACCGTGACTTACCAGCGCTTTTAGGCAGAGAGGGAGGAGAGGATTAGATGGCAGAACCAGTGTAGAGAGATCCTTGGATTGTATGAGACACAGACGGATGGTCCTGTCAGAGCATTACGACCGGATTATATACTAAGAGAGAGACTACATCATATTCACCGAGTTAGTTCGCAGCAGCTTACTGATTTGAGACAGCAGGATCTTAGTGCGGAGACAGCATATCGCAGAGCATTAGGACTTACCGAGGCAGTGCTAGAGGCAGTGCAGGAGGAGTTGAGCCACGTACCACCAGGATTTTGAGACCAGCAGATCGATGAGTGCTGTATTATGTATATTTTGTAGATAGAGGCAGTATAGTATTGTATGAGTGTAGCTACTGACTCTGACTGATAGTAGTAGCAGTACGACTATTATATCATAGGTTTTTGTATCAAGCACTGACACCTGTAGCTGGTGTTCTACCTATATATATATATGAGATAATCTTTAGCACGTTTTCTTTATTTTATTTCCAGTCATTTAAGCATTTACATTTATTTCAGTACCATTGCATATTTACAAATGTAGTTTTATTCACGACCATGTTGTAAAAAAAAAAAAAAAAAAAATTTAACATATCATACTGTTTTATCTATTCAGTTATTTAATAAGTTATTTTATTTTCTCGAATCGACTGTTTTAATATATGTTTAATATACTGTTATTAAATAAGATCCATTATTTATTTACCAGAAAAATGGCACCTAAGAGAAAAGCGCAGCCCGACTCATCGAATGGAAACACCGAGGGCCAAAACAATAATAAACAGATGGATCAGATGTTTAATCTCATGCAACAGCAGATGTTGATGATGCAACAACAAATGCAGCAGCAGCAACAGCAGTTCCAGCAACAGATGTTACAACAAGCCGCTCATCCAGGACATCAAATACCACCAGCAGCACCTACGACTACTTTCAAGCAATTTCAGTCGGTGAAGCCACCGGAATTTATGGGTTCCAGAGATCCTACAAAAGCGAGAGCTTGGCTGAAAGAGATGGAAAAGGCTTTTTCGTTGGTAAAGGTTGAGGAAGAACAGAAGACGGATTTCGCTAGCTATTTTCTAAAAGGCGAAGCTAATTACTGGTGGGAATCAAAGAAAGCTTTGGAAGAAGGTGTGGTGACCTGGAACAGATTCACTGATCTTTTCTTGGAGAAATATTTTCCTCGTTTTATGAAGAACCAGATGGAGATCAAGTTCCTGGAGCTGAAACAAGACAACTTTTCGGTTGCGGATTATGAGACCAAGTTTACTGAATTGGCAAGGTTTGTTCCAGAGCAGGTGGATACGGACGAGAAGCGGGCCAAGAGATTTCAGCAAGGACTGAAACCATGGATTCGTAGCAGGGTAGCTGTGTTTGAATTGACAACTTATATGGCTGTTGTTCAGAAGGCTATGATTATTGAAGGAGAAAGCGAAGCAGCTCAGAAAGAGAAAGGACCAGGGAATTTTCAGAATCGTTTCAACAAAAGGCCAGGATTTCAAGCTCGGGGAAAAGTAAATTTCAAAAGGCCAGAGCAGAACAATCAGAGGATGGGAAATCGACTTCCAGCCCCAATTCAGCAGAGACTTATCCGACCGCTTATACCTGATTGCAGAACGTGTGGTAGAAAGCATACAGGAGTTTGCAACAAGCTAAATGTTACGTGTTTCAAGTGCAAGCAAAGGGGACACTATTCTGGAGAATGTCCAATGGGAAAGGCAGAAGTTACTTGTTTCCAATATGGGAGAAAAGGACATATCGCCAAAGACTGCAGAGGAATTGCAATGGCTGCCAGTATTCCAAGAATTTTAGCATTACCTCCACCTCCACTACCACAGCAAAATCAGCCCAGAGCAAGGACTTTCAACATGTCAATGAAGGAAGCGGTACAGAGTCCGAATGTGGTTGCAGGTACACTTCCTGTAAATTCCGTAAATGCTTTGGTATTGATTGATTCAGGAGCTACTAGATCTTTTATTTCTGAAGCTTTTATCTCTAAGATAGATTGTGAGGTTCAGTGGTTGGATGAAGTGTTAGTCATAAAATTAGCGAATAATGATCAGGTTGCAGTAGATCGAGTATGTCCGAGCTGTGATATTAAGATAGGGAGATGTCATTTTTCAGTTGATTTGATACCTTTTAGGTTAGGGGAGTTTGATATTATTTTAGGAATGGATTGGCTGTCTAGTAATAATGCTCAAATTGATTGTGCGAATAAGAGAGTGAAATTGCAAACTGAAGAAAATGAAACGGTAATATTTAAAGGTGAGAAGCAAAAGCAGAAATTCCTATCAATAATGCAGACGAGAAGATTGCTACGTCAAGGATGTCAAGCTTATTTAGCCTATGTACGGGATGTTGATAAGGGAAATTTGAAGGTTGAAGATATTCCTGTAGTTTGTGAATTTCTTGATGTTTTTCCAGACGAATTACCAGGACTTCCACCAGATCGAGAAATCGAATTCACTATTGACTTGACGCCAGGGACTGAACCAATTTCGAAAGCTCCATATCGAATGGCACCTGTTGAAATGAGGGAATTAGCAAAGCAGTTGCAAGAACTTCTTGACAAAGGAATTATAAGGCCAAGTGTATCCCCGTGGGGTGCGCCAGTATTGTTCGTGAAAAAGAAGGATGGTAGTATGCGACTGTGTATTGATTATCGTGAGCTGAACAAGTTAACTATCAAGAATAAATATCCTTTACCTCACATTGATGATTTATTTGATCAACTAAAAGGAGCAGCATGGTTTTCGAAAATCGACCTACGATCAGGCTATCATCAGTTAAAGGTCAAGGCCGAAGATATTCCAAAGACAGCGTTTAGAACAAGGTACGGACACTATGAATTTCTTGTGATGGCTTTTGGATTGACGAATGCACCTGCAGCGTTTATGGATTTGATGAATCGAATATTCAAGAAGTATTTGGATAAGTTTATCATTATATTTATTGATGACATCTTGATCTATTCAAAGACGGAAGAAGAGCATGCAGCGCATTTAAGAACGACATTGGAGATATTACGGAAGGAGCAGCTTTATGCAAAATTTTCCAAATGCGAATTTTGGTTGAAAGAAGTGCAGTTTTTAGGGCACATCATCAGCAGAGAAGGCATTCAAGTTGATCCAGCAAAGATTGAAGCCGTGTTGAATTGGGAAAGACCAAAGACGCCGACAGAGGTTCGAAGTTTCTTAGGTTTGGCAGGATATTATCGAAGATTTGTTAAAGATTTTGCAAAAATAGCAACACCGCTGACCAAGTTAACTCGACAAAGTGAAAAGTTCGAATGGAATAGTAAGTGTGAAGAAAGTTTTCAAGAGTTGAAGAATCGGTTGGTGACGGCACCAGTATTAGTACTGCTAGACGAGCAAGGAAATTTTGTTATTTACAGTGACGCTTCATATCGTGGTTTAGGATGTGTGTTGATGCAACATGGTAACGTCATTGCATATGCGTCGAGACAACTTAAACCTCATGAGCAGAAATATCCTACGCATGATCTAGAATTGGCAGCAATTGTATTTGCATTGAAGCTTTGGAGACATTATCTGTACGGTGAAAAATGTGAAATCTACACGGATCATAAAAGTCTGAAGTATATCTTCACGCAAAAGGAACTAAACATGTGACAACGTCGATGGCTGGAATTGATTAAAGATTACGATGTTACAATCAGTTATCATCCAGGAAAAGGAAATGTTGTAGCAGATGCGCTAAGCAGAAAAGAAAGATTGAATCGGTTAACTTCATGCGAAGAATTGGCCAAAGAATTCGACAAATTGGAAATCGAAATTCGTATTCCCAATGAATCTGCAGAAACTATCTATGCTATGACTTTCCAACCAGAATTGCTAGAAAAGATTCGCCGTTGTCAAGAAGAAGTGATGAGTCAAGACGACAACTTAACAGGAGAAGAGATTACAACTCAGAAAGATAATGAAGGAATTTTACGTTTTGCGTCAAGAATCTGGATCCCTAACGTGGCAGAATTAAAAGAAGAAATTATGCGAGATGCGCACAATTCGAAGTATTCCATTCATCCAGGAAGCACGAAAATGTATCGCGATTTGAAGGAAAACTTTTGGTGGCCGAATATGAAGAAGGAGATAGTAGAATGGGTGAGTAAATGCTACACATGCCAGCGAGTTAAAGCAGAACACCAACGTCCGAGTGGGTTATTGCAACCATTAGACATTCCAGAATGGAAATGGGAACATCTAGCGATGGATTTTGTGGTAGGACTACCGAGGACTAGGGCAAATCATGATGCGATATGGGTAATCATTGACAGACTTACGAAGTCGGCACATTTTCTACCAATTAATGAAAGATTTTCGCTCGACAAATTAGTGCACATGTATCTCAAAGAAATTGTGATGCGTCATGGAGTACCAGTATCAATTGTATCGGATCGAGATCCTCGTTTCAATTCAAGATTTTGGAGACAATTCCAAGAATGTCTAGGAACGAAGTTGAATATGAGTACAGCTTATCATCCGCAAACTGACGGCCAAAGTGAAAGGACAATTCAAACGATTGAAGACATGCTACGAGTTTGTGCGATCGATTTTGAAGGCAGTTGGGATGAACATTTACCCCTAGTGGAATTTTCTTATAATAATAGCTATCACGCCAGTATTGGAATGCCACTGTATGAAGCATTATATGGGAGGAAATGCAGATCACCCGTGCATTGGGATGAAGTTGGAGAACGCAAGATTTTGGGTCCAGAATTAATTCAGCAGACAAAAGAAAAGATTAATCTTATTCGAAAACGAATCGAGGCCGCACAAAACAGACAAAGCAGATATGCAAACCAAGCCAGGAAGGATATGGACTATCAGGAAGGAGAACACGTATTTCTCAAAATATCGCCATGAAAAGGATTGACCAGATTTGGCAATAAAGGGAAATTGAAGCCACGATACGTTGGACCATTTGAAATTCTGAAGAAAGTTGGAAATGTGGCATACGAGTTAGCTTTACCACCCCATATGCAGCATGTTCATAATGTATTTCATGTATCTATGCTTAAGAAATATAACCCTGATATAAGACATGTAATAGAGTATGAGCCAATAGAACTTCAGGCAGATTTATCATATGTAGAGCAGCCAATAAGAATTCTAGATAGACAAGAGAGGGTATTAAGAAATAAGACTGTATCATTAGTAAAAGTTTTGTGGAGAAACCCAGTGGTTGAAGAATCAACCTGGGAGCTTGAGAGTAATATGTTAGAAAAGTATCCTCAGTTATTTACATAGTATGATTCTGAGGACAGAATCCTGTTAAGGGGGGGAAAATGTAATGACCGAGAAATTACGCTTGTATTATATCATAATAAAGATAAATTGTGTGTATTATTATGTGATTAACTGTGTTGAGTCATTAAACCCTAATCGTTATGTGCTACGTGTTGTCTGTTATGATCCGAATGTGTTTTGGATATTTATTGAATGTTTTATCGCAAGTTATATATCTTATATCAAAACCCGTACAGCTCAAACAGTGTTTTAAAAGCCCGTATTTCAAATAAAATTATTGGTCCTATTTTACCAAAAATGCCCTATACCGTATCGCTATTCTGAACCCCTAGATGTTTTACCAATTGACCTTTTTCGCGAAAAATGACTTTTTCCGGACCCCTTCGGGTACCAAAAACCCCACAAAAATCACATTTTTATTTTTATAAGATCATGAAATTATCATACATCATTTTTCTTTGCATTTTTGTAATATTCACAATTTTTGGGAATTTTTAGCATTTATTTTGTATTTATTGGATATTTAAAAATTAATTATTAATACCCAAAAATTATAAAAATTGGGGCCAAATATTTTTATTAGGAGTGTAATTAGCCCCTTAATTTTTATTTAGGGGTATTATTTTTACTAGTATAAATAGCTGAATTATTGTTAATTATTAGTTAATTAATTATTAAAAAAAAATCAGAAAAAAATAGAAATTAGAGTGTTGGTGAAGTTCTTGTTCTTGAAGGAGGGTGAAAATCAAATCGTGATTGTAGGAGATTCACTGAACCACTGAAATTGCTCTAGTAACCAAAATCATCCCCGTGAAGAGACGAATCTAGTGATATCAATAACATCAACTGAGGTTTGTTAAATCTTAAAATCGATTTTTATGTTCTTGACATGAATTTCGGTTTTTGATTTTGAAGAATCGTTTGATTGTTTAGTTGATTCAGTTAGTTTTATTGATGTCTTAGGAGTGATTTCATGTATTTACTTTGATTTTATAACCCCTGGAAGGTGATGCACGAGTTCTTGGTTTTTGAAATTTTTGATTTCGTTTTCGTTGAATTATAGATGTTATTGATTGATTTTAACTATTAGGAATGATTATAGAAGTCTGTAGATTTGATTTGAGATGAATTTTGCGAAGTTTGGTTATGATTCCGGGTAGGGAGTAGTTTTCCGATGAACTCATCGGAGGAGCTCGGCTTTTGGCCGGAGATGGCGATGGGGTGATGACAGGAGGGTGTTGACATCGTGGGGAGATTGCTGCAACACAGGGGAATCGAACGGAGTCAAAAAGGAGGAGAAACGATGATCAGGAGGCTCGTTTTTCGTCTCGTCGGAACCCGTCGCCGTCGCCGGATTCTCGGACGGTGACGGCTGTTCTTCGTGACCCGATAACCGAGGACGACCCGGTTTCCAACCCGGTTTCGACCCGGTTTCGATCCTGAAAACCCATAACCCAATTCTCTGTTTATGTTTCTGAAAATAAATTATTTACTTTTAGTTTATAAAACAGAAAATTAGTTTTATAAATTATAAAAAAAATCAAATAAAAATCAAACTATAATTCTGAAAAAAATATAATTAATAATTTCAGAATTATTTTAGTAATTTAGAAATTCGAATTTATTTAGTTATTTATTTAATTATTTATCTAATTATTTATTAGTTATCTAATTAATTAATAATTAGGTAATTAATTAATAATTAGGTAATTAATTAATAAATAAGGATTAAATAATATGATTAATAATCCGATAATTAGTTAAATATTATGAGTAACTTGTACTTATTCGAATAGTGATTCGATAATTAAAATTATGATTCGAGCGATAGTTTATTCGAAGAATATCGTAATAATTATCCGTATCATATAATTAAATACCGATAGTTAAATAACTATTAATCGTATAGTTATAGTAATAATATAATAGCTCGATAATTATGTAAGGATTGTGAGTAACTCGTATTTATACGAGTAATTGATCTTGAGTTAGATTATGATTCGAGTAATAATTAATGATTCGATAAATAACGTATCAGTTAATTGTATCGATTGATTATTTGTAAATAATCGATCTGATCGAGTAAGCGTTAATAATTAGTAAATAAGTGTAGTAAATTGTAATTAATCCTAATAATTAGGGATTAATTATTTTAAAATGTAATAAATATTAAATAATTATCTAAAAATATAATTAAGGATTATTTAATTATAATTAATTATTTATAATTAATTATTAATTAATTAAATCTTGTTTAATTCATAATAATTCAACCGTTAGTCTGATTCGAGCTAAACGAAGACCCCTGGACTCAGAAAAATGAGACGAATCCAATAAAAATAGTTGTAAGTTATAATTTCTTCTGAAAGAAAGTGGTTTGGTGATAATTGATAGTTCGTAGGTCCTAGTAGGGGTATAATTGAGCTGAATAAATCCCGAAAAATTATAATAAAATCAGATAAGACTAGTAATACAGGTATAAGCCTAGAATTGATTCTAAAAATAATTATAAATCTAGAAATTAATTATGTGCTTTACGTGCTACGTGCTTTATGTGATTATGTGAATAGATGTGCTGTATAAATGTATGTATATATATATATGCGAGTCAGATAGAAACGCATGGGTAGACTGATAAGGTTGCGTGATATCAATTCAAGATACACGTATGTAGTAAATTATCTAAACACCTATCTTTCCATGATTTGTTCAGTGTTAGCAAGGCAGAGCAAGCTAGGGTCAGAAGGCAGTGAGTTAAACCAGGTTAAGTACGCGCAAGGCAAGTTTTTCCCCTATTCTAAATTCAGAATAGTGAATTATAATTCTTTTCTCATATCAGTTATCTTTGATAATCATTGTTCATATACACTGTTACCCATTTATTATCACTTGTTCCATTTCATTTCAATTCTTGATTTACCCAATTTATTGAATTCCATGTTCATATTTCAATTCCTTTACCCTTGTTACCTATAGTCTGGTATATCCTGGTGTTGGGGTATATCAATAGCATTCCGATTATTCCGGATGCTAAGCCTTGGACTGGATGGTTACTTTACGGGCTGGGTTTTACCCAGACCATTATTTAATAGGCCATAGTTGCCTGAGTACTCCTAATGTTGGTTGGGTCTATGCAGTTGGGTATAGATCCGCACTATATTCTGACTGATCAGCAGGTTATAGTGCATATGTTGGTTCTTGTTCCAGTCTTGTTCATTTGGCACTCGCCAGTGTTGGCAAATTATTATCACATACAGATACAGATGGTTGTTACAACCAGCAGCTTATTGTTTCTCTCATTTCTCATTCTCTATACTATATATATATATTTTTGCAGGCTTGTTGAGCAATTTTGGCTCATTCCTTTTTATTGTTACTCCTATTGTTTTACAGTTAAGGTAGAGAATGAAACCCATCAGGACCCGCATAGTCAAGAAGCGAGTCAAGCAGCGGGACCCTCTTATACCAAGAGTGTTCCTTCCTATTTCCGAAGAGAGTTTTGAAGTGCCAGATCAGGTGTAGCAGGATAAGTAGTAATGTTGGGTTGAATAAAAGTTTTGTGTAGTTCGAATAAAAGATTGTGTAGTGAAACTGTAAATAGAATAAAGTTTTGTAACAAAGGGAGTTCTTGAGACAGGTTTTATTTAGTTGGGTTTGTAATAAAGTGTAGTGCATGATTCTTGTTTTCAAACTCAACCCTTAAAAGATCCTGAGTAGTGATAGTTCGGGGTAATTATTATATTTATATTCCGCTTGTGCAGGTATAGTTGGTAATTGTTGTTAATAATGCCCCAAATCTATACCCCGGATTTGGAGGGTGTTATAGTAGACCATATGAAAGAGATTATTCTTGCGCTGCCCAAGAACTGCGCCTACCACATAATCACTCGCATCACAGATCATCTCAAAAGGCTCTGTCCAATCCGGTGCTGTAATAACTGGTGCAGTGATTAAACTCTTCTTAAAAGTCTCGAATGCCGTTAAACATTCATCATCAAATTTGAAAGGCACATCTTTCTCAAGCAAGTTGCACAGCGGCTTAGATATCTTCGAAAAGTCCTTGATGAAACGCCGATAAAAACCCGCATGACCAAGAAAACTACGGATTCCTTTCACAGAAATAGGTGGTGGAAGATTTTCAATGACTCCCACCTTGGCTTTATCCACCTCAAGATCCTTGCTAGAGACCTTATGCCCAAGAATAATGCCTTCACGCACTATAAAATGCCATTTTTCCCAATTGAGCACCAAATTAGTTTCCACACACCTTTTGAGCACGACACGAAGATTATTCAAACATTCATCATACGAATGTCCAAAGACGGAGAAGTCGTCCATGAACACCTCGACATTATTTCCAATCATGTCAGAGAATATAGCCATCATACATCTCTGAAAAGTGGCCGGTGTGCCACATAACCCAAACGAAACTCTGTGAAAAGCAAATGTGCCAAATGGACAAGTGAAGGTGGTCTTTTCTTGATCATCTGGTGCAATACAAATTTGATTATACCCTGAGTAGCCATCCAGAAGACAATAATACTCATGACTAGCCAACCTGTCAAGCATTTGATCAATAAATGAAAGAGGGAAGTGATCCTTCCTCGTGGCCTTATTCAACTTTCGGTAGTCCATGCATACTCTCCATCATGTAACTGTTCGAGTGGGGATGAGCTCATTCTTATCATTTGCTACCACAGTGATACCTCCTTTCTTAGGCACACATTGTACTGGACTCACCTAAGAACTGTCAGAAATAGGATAAATGATGTCTGCATCCAGCCATTTCAGAATTTCTTTCTTCACCACCTCCTTCATGATAGGATTAAGTCTGCGCTGTTGCTCAACAGTTGGCTTACTACCCTCTTCTAGCAGGATCTTATGCATGCAATATGAAGGGCTGATCCTTTTGATGTCTGCTATGGTCCATCCAATAGCCGATTTGAATTCTCCAAAATTCTTAAGAGCTTGTCCTCCTCACTACCTGAAAGGTCAGATGCAATAATAACAGGTAATGTAGATGCATCTCCTAAAAAAGCATACCTCAAGTGTTCAGGCAATGGCTCGAACTCCAAGGTAGGTGCTTCCTCAATTGATGGTTTGAGCTTTCCTTCAACATTCTTGAGGTCAGAAGTACCAAGATATTCAAACGGCATGTCCAGCTTTTGCCTCCAGGGAGAAGCATTAAGATATTGTAATTGCTCGTTGCCATCTTCATCATCACTGTCAAAATCCCCCACTAAGGCCTTTTCTAATGCATCAGACATTAGAATATGATCGAGTTCTGAAGTACTCGCAGAATCAATCACATCCACTTTTAAGCACTCCTCATCTTCTGTAGGAAATTTTATTGCTTTGAATACATTGAAGGTCACATCCTGATCCTGCACCCGCATAGTAAGTTCACCTTTCTGCACATCTATCAAGGTACGGCCAGTAGCCAAGAAAGGTCTTCCCAAGATTATGGGAATCTTCTTATCTTCCTCGAAATCCAGAATAATAAAGTCTGCAGGAAAGAAGAGCTTATCCACCTTAACTAGCACATCCTCCACTATGCCCCTTGGGTAAGTAATAGAATGATCAGCCAATTGTAGAGACATGTAGGTGGGTTTTGGATCAGGAAAATCTAACTTTTTAAAGATCGACAACGACATCAGATTGATGTTTGCTCCCAAATCACAAAGGCACTTGTCAAATGACAACTTGCAAATGGTGCAAGGAATGGTGAAGCTACCTGGATCTTTAAGCTTTGGAGGTAACTTTTGCTGCAGCACAACACTGCATTCTTCCGTTAGAGCAACGGTCTCAAGGTCATCCAGTTTCACCTTCCTTGAAAGAATACTCTTCATAAACTTCGCATAACTAGGAATTTGCTCCAGAGCCTCAGCGAAAGGTATATTGATGTGAAGTTTCTTGAACACCTCCAGAAACTTACTGTTAGGTCACACTTTCACTGTAGAGGGGGTGAATACAGTGTTTATTACAATCAAATCAAACTTCAAGAACTTATGTAACAGAAAACAAACTTTATTTAAACAATAAACTCTGTTACAATCTGGAACTGTTATCTCTCAGTGATGAACAAAATATCACGAGAGCTGCTAGGGTTATAATAAATAATATTCTCGATAATGATAACGCTTATAGTGTAAACCCTATGTCTGTGTTTATATACTACACAGTTACAAGATAATCGCTAATTGATATGGAATATAATTCTGCTTCCTAAAATATATCAATCAGATATCTTCTATTCCAAGTATTCCATTCTTCACGGAATTCCTTCTTCATGCATATCTCTTCTTATGTTTATCTTGATCTTCTTAACTTTAATCAGCTACTGTCCTTATCTGATCGTCCTTCAGCACTTAAGTTCTGATATCTATCTCCTGATAACATAAGTACTGATATCCCTTAAGTTCTGACTTCCAGTATAAGTACTGATCAGTTAAGTACTGATTTGTTCTGTTCAAATAAGATCTGAAATCTAAACATAAAACATATTAGCCATGACATTATCAAATATATCTAACAATCTCCCCCAACTTGTAAATTAACAAAATATACAAGTTTAACAGATATTTGATGATGTCAAAAACATTAAGTACAAATGCATGAGAAATAGACAAGATAACTACAACTTACAGTCCTTAAAGTTTTTACCAATTCAACTTCTGATAACAACTTCAATCTGTATAAATATCAGAATTTAAGCAGTTGTAGATCTTCGACTTGGCTTCATCATTTTCTGATCTCTCTGATGTCAGGAGTTGTTCTGAGATAATTCTTCAACAAACATTTCTCAGCATATCTGAGTTCATCAATCATTCTCCGTTTGACATCTTTAAGCTCTGCAGTATCTTCACCAGTTTGAAATATTGCAGCTCTGAGATCATTAATCTTTGCTTTTCTCAACTCCCGATCTAGTCTTATGACATAAGCTTTATTAGACTCTAGATTGAATTCAAGCCCCTTAATACCAAGATATGTTCTGATCTGTGCAGTATTAGGCTTCATATCAACAATATCACCATTGTGATTTCTGTACTTTGGAACATATCTGCTGTCAGACTTAACAGAATAAAGTCTTTTCTGTCTCTGAATCTGTTCCTTTAAGTAGTTTGCAGCAGTCTCTGTTATTCTGTCATCCACTTGAAGTAAGAATAATACATGCTCCAATTCTTCAAAATACTTCAATGGAATGGCATTTTGTCTTATATGATAAACCCTACCATCTGTCATGAAATACAACATGATGTATTCTTTCAAGAAGGTATGGTAAACCATCTGTACAGATTCTAGTTGATTCAATCTCTCAGGAGTTGCTGCAATACCTGGTTCACTCAAGGAAGTTAGATCATCGGTAGTGTTGTGTACTCTTCTTTCATCAGCACTTCCCAATCCAGTTTTATCTCTAGCTTCCTTTCCAGTAACTACTCTTGCTTCAAAACCACTTGAAGTAGTCTTCAAAAATTGAGTCTGTTTTGCTTTAGTGAATCCTGGTAGGAGTGTTTTAGATTTATTTTCTGATATCAAGTTAACTTGAGCACTGTCAGAGGTTACTTGCTTCTTCTGAATATCAGAACTTACAATTTCTTGACTCTGAACAACTTGAGCCATGTCAGAGGTTGTTTTAAGAACTTTTCTTGAAGTCAGAGCAAGATTATCTTTTCCATCAGTAATTTCTTCTTCCTCAGGAGGTACATAAGGCTTGATAGGTTCACCAACCTTTTCTTTACCCTTGGATCTTGGATCTATCTGTGGTTGTGATCTAGCCAAAGTTTCTTCAGTATGTATCCTTTCTTTGATCACAATGCCTTTAGGTTTTGGAAGTAACTTTTTACCAGAAGCTTCAGATTTAGATGTGACTTTCTCTGATTTAAGTCTGGCTTCTTCTTCCTTTAAACTTTCCAAGTCCATCCCTGGATTTTCTTGAAGAAATAACTGTCTTGACATTTCCTCATCAAGATCTAGAAGTTCATCAGAACTTATCCTTTTACCAGCAGCAGAACTTATTCTTTTCCCAGTATCAGAACTTGTTCTGTGACTAGCTTGTCTTGATGTAAACCTTCTACCTTGACTATGACCACCACCCATTCCAGAGTTTCCTTGGTCATCTTTTCCATCATCCTTTCCTTGCAGTGACTTGTTGGTTTTGCATTTGGACTTAATTACCTTCTCCCCCTTTTTGGCATCAGCAGGTAATAAAAGAGAGATAAGTAGTTCCACTGAGGTCTGGATTTCAGTAAGTTGCGATTGCTGAGAAGCTTGATTTGTCAGAATTTGATCAATCTGAGCTTGTTGCTTCTCTTGAGTTTTCTCAATATAAGCAACCCTGTCAATGGTAGGTTGGAAGAACTTTTTCTTATCAAGTTTCCAAACTTGTTCCTGTTTAATAAAGTTCTCCTGAATCTTGTGTAGCTCTGCATGAGTGTTGGAATGAAGACCTTGTAGATGTTTAGTACTCAATGCAGTTACTCTAAGCTGGATTTTAAAATCATCAGAATGTAACATTTCATCAGCTTTAGTCAAGTGCTCAGCAAGATGTAAAGCATTTGGAACACATGAAACTGAGTTCCATTCCTTAGTCCACTCCTGACCTGCAGGAGTTTCACTCCAAGGTACTGGTGCATCCCTGATAACAAACTCCTTTAGCAGTTCAGACTTAGGAGGAGTATGTCCTGAAGGACCTGCTTCATCAGCATCTACAGTTGTAGCAGCTTCACCAGTATCTCCAACATTTGCAGCATCAGAACTTAAAGAATCAGTATCTTCTGATAAGACAACTGTATGAGTAGCAATGGAGGCTTCAACATCCTCTAATTGCTGATCTGATACTAAGTTCTGATCAACAGCCATATCCTGATGCTCACCTAAAATCTGATCATCATCTTGATGCAGAGAAGGTGTTAGTGATAACTCAGGAGTTTGAACAGCATCAGTAACAGGTGTTGTGGAAGGATTATTTGTTGTTGGAGCTTCTAAGAAAAGTATTTCAGGCACAACCAAGTTCTGAATATCAATTTCAGCACTTGTGCCTGGATCAACAAGAGATATAGAAGGTGAATTAGCCTTGTCAGATATAGGTTCCTGAGATGGAGTTGATGGAGAAGAAGTGACTGGAGCAAATTCCTTGTCTTGTGAGATCAGAGATTCCTGATCCCCTTCCTTAGCTGCTTCCTCCTCATCATCTGAAACTGGCCTCTGTGCCCTCTGTTTCTTGTACTTCCTTGTTGATTTGGATTCCTTGGGAGTTGCAGGAACCGTCATACGTCTAAGCCTCTTGAGAAGCCTAGAACCCCCAATTGCAGAATCCTTCTGAGAAGTTGCCTTCTCAGCTTCATCTATCATAGGTTCTGAAGAGGGAATCTGATCCTCAGAATCTGATTCATCTCTCAAAGTAATCCTCCTCTTCTTCTGAGATGTTTGAGGAACAGTCTTTGTTCTCTTTGGCTTAGAGGATGTAGGCTTCACAGTAGGTGCTGAAGAAGAAGATTGAGCAGTCTGTGAAGTGGAGAGATAGGATTTGAGATAAGTTCTGAGGGTAGGTTGAGTAGAATGAGAGGTAGGGACTGAGGTTGATGGATTTTGGTTATGGTGAGTTGGTTGAACATTTGAGTAAACAGATTTGTAAGTAGCAGGATCAGCATTTACCAGAATCTGTTTCACAGACTGAGGAATCTGTAATTGTCTCACCATTGATTTCTTTGTGTCAGCATTTATCAGGTCGTTAAAGTACCTTTTTGCAACCTTAAAAGGTGGGGTTTGAGTGCTGACTAACTGAGGTTCAGCAGTACAATACGTATAAATAAGTTGACAGAATCTAGCAAAATAAACAACATCTCGATCCTCTGTCATCCTATCCCCAATAAAACCAATTATTCCAGTTGCAAAATCAAAATGAGTTTGATGGATAATAGCATACCCGATGTGCTGACTCAGAATTGGGATGGCATCAAAATTTGAACACTTGTTGCCAAAAGCCTTGGTGATGCAATCGAAGAAGAAACTCCATTCTCTTCTGATATTAGCCCGTTTCAACTGTCCAAGTTTCGTCAGACTCTTTTCATATCCCAAATCAGTCATTAACCCCCGAAGGTCTGATTCCTCTGGTATAGAGAAGGTACAATCTTCTGGAAGATGTAATGCTCTTCGTACTGTACCAGGAGTGACTACATAGGAAGAATCACCCACTTGGAAGATAATACTGGGAGTTCCTCGTTTACCACCATCATCATAAACTCCAGTCCTCCAGAACCGCAGAACTTGTTGACTTGAAAATAATTCAGGCTGAGTTAAGGCGTACCCAACCTCACTATGTGCAAGAAGATCTTGCACAAAATGCAATTCAGATGGAGCTTCAGCATGATCAAGAATTGCAGCATAGTTGTTTGGAACAAACTTTGCTCCATCAATGATTAAATCCTTTGGTGCCATGTGAAAAAATATTGAAATTCAAGTATGCCTGTTAGGTGTGTGAGATAATGTCTGTATGAAAAACCAACGTGAGAAAGAATGAGAAAGAGAGTAAAAGTAAGAAGAGAGATAAAGTATAAAGAAAGTAAAAGATTAAAGAAATCTTCTCTCTGTTGTTCTTATACTCGAAGAAAAATGTTACCGTTGGACACCTGTCAGACATGCAGTAATAACGGATAGTTACTGGGCTCGAGAAAACAGGAATGATTACTTATCCAGTTGCCTTGATTCAAGGAAAAACCATTTCAGTTATCAAGAGACACAGGTTTAATTCAAAATTGAAACCGTTAGCACTGATTGAATTGTTTTTCACTGCAACATTAATATTCTGAAAATGAATCATGTTAAAAATGACCGAGATAATTTCGATGAATAAGTGCTGACAAAGAATCAGAACTTAAATAAAGACAAAATTTAAATGGTCATCAGAATATCAAGCAGGATTTAACAACACAGATAAAATAACTCAGAGACAAAATCTTGAAGTAAAAACAGTTTTCATTAATATATCAAGTCAATACATATATGAAATAGAAATTACATCAATACAAGATTTCCCCTAAGCTTCTAATCCTAACGTCAACAGCTTTAGTCCTAGCTAAGAAGCCTGACAAAGCTGAGGATGAAGAAGAACAGGAAGAAGACGAGATTAAGTCATCCTCCTCTTCCTATCTTCGACAAACAAGATAGCGAGTCGAATGATTCGCTCTTGCTGACGAATAGCTTCCCGCCTTTCCTCCTCCAGGCGCTCCAGATGGCGATGGTAATCCATCTCGAAGAATAGAAGGTGAGCCAGCACCTCCTGTGGGACAGAGTCCCAGATCTCCTCAGGAATGGCTGTTATATGCCACTCCTGCTGCCACTCGGCACAACTGAGCTCCATTGTGAAGGTTTGTGTGTTCAAAAACATGTTGTATCGAACTATTGTGTTTTTGACAGAAGAAGGAGGATAAGTGTGTGAGAAGAATGTGATGGAAAGACTGATGTGAAGTGGTTGCATATATAGGCAAGAGAATGCCAAGAGACACAAAGATATTGAATGCAGACAGGTAGAATTAATTCTACCTCATCTCCCTAGACCTTGAAAAAGAATAACAGTCATTGGAAAAGGAATATGCACATGTAACAAGAGTGATCTGTTCAAGGACGAGTGCCATTATGTTTTAACCATAGACTATTAATCTTCCACTTCAACATTTCGAAATTAATCTGAGACTGTTACCAAATTTTACTCACAGATAAGTCAAGTAAAGGGTTAGACTGAAAAATCAGAACTTAGACCTATACCAGAACTTAACAGTCATCAGAACATAATGTCTTAACTCGAACAAGGAATATCTATCTTAGTAAATACTCATACAAGTTCTTAGTTATGAACGTCAGAACTTAATCATCAGAACGTGTAACTAGAACTTGTCCTCAGAATTTGTGCAAAAGTGACACAATGACTGTTGATCTAAAATAACATAGACCACCACAGAAATTTCATCATTCATATGGAGTGATGTGTGTGTGCATTAAGCTAAATAACAGACAAAGAGTAAAGTCTGATCTACTTCAGTACATCTTAGAAATAAGTCATAATTAAAATTTTGCTAAAGAGCTGCCATTATCCTGAAACCTACTGATAAATGAGTTCATGCATGAGTTCACCTCTACTTTTTTTGTGCTAATTTTATGCATCTTTTGAAATTCTATTTTACAGAGGCTTCTCAGTGTAAGTGAGTCACGACTGTTTATCAGAATTTATGCTATTATCAGAGTATTTCTCCAGTAATCATAGAGTGTGAAAAGTCACCAAGAAAATATTTTGCTTTTCTAATGCATATTTACTTAATACCAGCAATGCACTTGGGTCGTCCCTTTCACATTTTTACTCTAGATCTCAAAGGAGTACCTGATATTATTCTTTGATTATTGTTCTTCTTCTTTTGATAAGTGAGGTTTATCAGCACTTAGTACATTCAGCAGTTTTACTAGAATCAGAACTTAAACAGATGAGTAGCATTATTCTAATTTGTGACTTAGTAATAAGATATACAAAGTAAACTTAACTAAGCTCAGTTATCAGAATTTGCTTGTGTCATAAGATTTCCACAGAAATAATTACTTCTTTCATGGGATCATTTGTTTATTGAAGACTAGTAGGTCAGTATCTAGCACAGTTATCCTCATAGGATTGAATAGTTACTGAAACAGACATATCACTTATCAGAGTTTAGAAACATATATCAGACAACAGTCAGTACTTAAAGACATTTATCAATTAATGCACAGAATATACAAAGAGATTAATTCTGTAAATACTGATCATAAAGTCTGATAACATAGAACAAGTTTAAGCAGATTTAGAGAAAGAACCTGAAATCATTCCAAGTTCATTTACCAATTTTGAAAAGGTAGCTTCACACAGTGGTTTTGTGAAGATATCTGCTACTTGTTGATCTGTGGGAACAAAATGCAATTCCACTGTACCTTCATCCACATGTTCCCTGATGAAATGGTACCTGATGCTGATGTGCTTTGTCATAGAGTGTTGAACTGGATTACCTGTCATAGCAATAGCACTTTGATTATCACAGTAAATAGGGATTTTGAAATACGTTAACCCATAATCTAGTAACTGATTCTTCATCCAGAGAATCTGTGCACAGCAGCTTCCTGCAGCAATATACTCTGCTTCTGCAGTTGATGTGGAAATTGACTTTTGTTTCTTGCTATACCAAGAAACCAACCTGCCTCCAAGAAATTGGCAGCTACCACTTGTGCTTTTCCTGTCAATTTTGCAACCTGCAAAATCTGCATCTGAGTAACCTATTAATTTAAAATCTGATTCTCTAGGATACCATAATCCTAGATCAGCTGTTCCTTTAAGATACTTAAAGATTCTTTTTACAGCTGTTAAGTGAGGTTCTCTTGGATCTGCTTGAAATCTTGCACAAAGACAGGTAGCAAACATGATATCTGGTCTACTAGCAGTTAGATAGAGAAGTGAGCCAATCATACCTCTGTAATCAGTAATATCTACTGAATTACCAGTATCATTATCCAGTTTTGTTGCAGTGGCCATGGGAGTGGATGCACTTGAACAGTCTTGCATTCCAAATTTTTTCAGCAAGTTTCTGGTGTACTTAGATTGACAAATAAAAGTTCCTTCTTCACTCTGCTTGACTTGAAGGCCCAGAAAATAACTAAGTTCTCCCATCATACTCATCTGATATCTTGACTGCATTAGGTTGGCAAACTTTTTGCAAAGTTTGTCATTTGGAGACCCAAAAATAATATCATCAACATAAATCTGGATCAAAAGTAAGTCCTTGCCATGGTTGAGATAGAACAATGTTTTGTCAATAGTTCCTCTGTTGAATCCACTTTCCAGAAGAAACTGAGCTAAAGTCTCATACCATGCTCTAGGAGCTTGCTTAAGTCCATAAAGTGCTTTATCAAGCCTGTAGACATAATCTGGATGTTTGGAATCTACAAAGCCTGGAGGTTGTTCAACATATACTTCCTCTTCCAATTCTCCATTGAGAAAAGCACTTTTCACATCCATTTGAAAGACAGTAAACTTTTTGTGAGCAGCATAAGCCATGAATATCCTTATGGCTTCTAACCTAGCAACTGGAGCAAATGTGTCATCATAGTCAATTCCCTCCTGTTGAGAATATCCTTTTGCAACCAGCCTTGCCTTGTTCCTTACAATTATGCCATCACTGTCAGTTTTGTTTCTGAATACCCACTTTGTACCAACAACCGATCTATTCTTGGGTCTTGGCACTAAGGTCCAGACTTTGTTTCTTTCAAATTCATTCAACTCTTCCTGCATTGCTTGCACCCAATCAGCATCTTGAAGAGCTTCTTCCACTTTCTTTGGCTCAGACTGAGAGAGAAAAGAATTGTAAAGACATTCATTCGAAGTACCTGTTCTAGTTCTGACACCTGCCTCAGGATTTCCAATTATTAAGTCAGGTGTATGTGATTTTGTCCACTTCCTTGCAGATGGAAGATTTTCTCTAGAACTGGATGCTCCCCCATGATTCATGCTGTCTTCGGTTTCATTTTCTGATGCTCCCCCTGAAACTATGCTCTCTGAGTTGGATCCTTCAGTATTTAGATTTTCAGTACTGTCAGTACTTGGCTTATCAGAACTTGACGAATCAGAATTTGAAGAGCCAGATGTATGTTCTGATGCTTCTTGAGATGTGATAATATCTTGAGTATGCTCCCCCTGCATTGGTGCATCTACCTTTGACGTAGTCACCACAGTTTCAATAACATCAGAGTTTAATCCATCAGAATTTACAGTATCAGGACTTAGACTGTCAGGACTTGAGGTATCAGAATATGAATCTTCATTTTCAAATCTCAGCTTATCATGATCAATGCAATCTTCAAGTCCAGTGATCTTCTTGTCATCAAAAGAGACATTGATAGATTCCATGACCACTTTTGTTCTCAAATTATAGACTCTGAAGGCTTTTGTAGAAAGTGGATATCCTACAAAGATTCCCTCATCAGCTTTTAGATCAAACTTGGATAGCTGTTCAGGATGAGTCTTGAGAACAAAACACTTACATCCAAATACATGAAAGTATTTGAGATTTGGCTTCTTGTTCTTCACCATCTCATATGGTGTTTTTCCATGCTTGTTAATGAGTGTTGCATTTTGAGTAAAACAAGCAGTCTGCACAGCTTCAGCCCAGAAATAGGTTGGAAGCTTTGCTTCTTCAAGCATTGTTCGTGCAGCTTCAATTAGAGTTCTATTCTTCCTTTCAACAACTCCATTTTGCTGTGGAGTTCCAGGAGCAGAAAATTCCTGCTTTATTCCATGATTTTTGCAGAACTCTTCCATTATCAAATTCTTGAATTCAGTGCCATTATCACTCCTCAAAATTTTCACAGAATCTTTGATCAATTTATCCAGATGTTTGATATGATCAATCAGGATAGATGCAGTTTCACTTTTTGTGTGCAAGAAATACACCCATGTGTATCTGGTGAACTCATCTACTATGACCAACGCATATTTCTTCTTTGCAATAGACATGACATTCACTGGACCAAATAGATCAACATGAAGTAGATAATAAGGCTCAAGAATTGATGATTCAGTCTTGCTCTTGAACGAAGATTTTCTTTGTTTAGCCTTCTGACATGAGTCACAAAGACCATCAGGAACAAACACTGATTTTGGCAGTCCTCTCACAAGATCTTTCTTGATCAGTTCATTTATCTTGTTGAAGTTTAAATGAGAGAGTTTCTTGTGCCAATTCCAGCTTTCTTCAGTTGAGGCTCTACTCACTAAACAGATTGCAGAACCATCAGAACTTGTTGAAAGCTTAGCTTCATAAATGTTACCACGCCTGAATCCCTTCAGAACAATTTTTCCTTTAGATTTACTAACTATTTCACAATGTTCTGCAAAGAAATCAACATGATAACCTCTGTCACAGATTTGACTTATACTCAGTAAGTTGTGTTTAAGTCCTGAGACCAGAGCTACATCTTTAATAATGACATTCCCAAGATTGATATTGCCATATCCCAAAGTTTTTCCAATGTTGCCATCTCCATAAGAAACACTTGGGCCAGCTTTCTCCACAAAGTCTGATAGCAGGGCCTTATTTCCAGTCATATGTCCTGAACATCCACTGTCCAGAACTAAAATATTTTTCCTGTTGCCCTGCAATCAAAAAGACCACTAATTATTAGTTTTAAGGACCCAGACTTGCTTGGATCCTTTGGCCTTTTTAGGTTTGTTAACATTTGCAGCGGATTTAACATCAGATTTTATGTTAACAGTTTTCTTATCAGAACTTATACTAGAAGGAACAATAGAAACTTTCTTTAAAGAAGGTTTTATTTGATAATAATCATAGTACAAACTATGATATTCCTTACAAGTATAAATGGAATGCCATAAACTACCACAATGAAAACAAGGATTTTGTGGTTTGTATCTAACAGACTGACTCTTAACTCCTGACTTTGTAGATAAGGAGTTAATATTCTTATTCTTCCTGCAAAAAGAAGCCAGATGGTTAGAACTTCCACAGTTATGACATGCTTTCCTAGGAGCATCAGGAACAGATTTATAGTTATTGCTTTTATTCACACCTTCCTTTCCATTCCTGTTTTTCCTAGGTGATTTTACCTTGTTTGCATTCTTAACATCTTTCAGCTTATGCTTAAGCTGCTTCTTTGTCATTAAGCCTATGTTAACTTCAGCTGTCTTTTCCTGTTTTAGTTTGTCAGAAGCTAATTCCTTTTTAACTTCTGATTTCTCATTTTCGGATTTTTCAGTTACAAACTTAACAGGTTTTAACTTCGGCTTTTGCTTATCAACAGGCTTAATTTCTACAGTTCCTTTTTTATTTTCTCCATAGCCTAAGCCCTCTTTCCAGTTTCCACTGCTTAGCAAATTTTGAGTTGTTTTGCCAGAGTTAGTCCAAGTTCTGATAATCTCTCTCTCCTTTTCTAACTCAGTTTTTAGAGATTCATTCATTTTTAGCACTTCATCCCTAACATAAAAAGCATCATCTCTATCCTGCTGAGTTTGATGAAACATGACTAACTCTTTTTCTAAGAAATCATTTCTTTTCCTAAAAGCAAGATTTTCAGAAGTTAATCTTTCACATGTTAAAGTTTGATCTCTATAACTAACAAACATGGTTTTAAGATATCTTCTCAACTCAATAATATCATCAGTATGAAAAGCATAAGTAGTCTGAGGTACCTTTGTTTCAGCAGCTTCAGAACTGCTCTCAGAACTTGATTTATCAGCATTTGCCATCAATGCATAGTTCTCCTCACTTTCAGAGTCTGAGGTGTCTGTCCAGCTTTTCTGCTTTGTGACAAGAGCTTTGCCTTTGTCATTCTTGGTCTTCTTGCAATCAGGAGATATGTGGCCTTTCTCACCACAATTATAACATTTAACATTAGCGTAATCTCCTCTGTCAGACTTTCCTCCTCTTCCTTCAGATCTTCTGAAATTCTTCTTATCAGAACTTATGCCTTTCCTGGAAAACTTCTTTCCCTTCCTGAACTTCCTGTATGCAATCTTTGTGATTCCTTTCACCATAAGAGCACACAGCTTCATCATCTCCTCATCAGCATCAGTTTCAGGCAAGCTTTCAGAATCTGAGTCATCATCACTCTCAGAACTTGATGACTCAGTATCAGATTTTATGATAAGAGCTTTACCCTTATCTTTCTTTGAGGAAGGTGGTTTGGGGGATTCCTCTTCAACCTTGAGAGCAACTGTCCTTGACTTTCCTCCTTTCCTCTTGCTTCTTTGTTCCATCTCAAGTTCATGAGTCTTGAGCATTCCATAGATTTCATCAAGAGTTGTTTCATCAAGATTGTAGTTGTCTCTTATTGTTGTTGCCTTCAAATCCCAACATTCAGGAAGAGCTAACAGGAATTTGAGGTTTGTATCTTCAAGATCATACTCCTTATTTACTAATGACAAGTCATTCAAGAGTTTGACAAATCTATCATATACATCAGTCAATGACTCATTAGTCCTAGAGTCAAAGTGTTCATACTCTTGAGTGAGTATTGTCTTCCTGTTCTTCTTAACTGTTTCAGTTCCTTGACACCTTGTCTCCAGTGCATCCCATATCTCCTTAGCAGTCTTGCAGTTGATTACCCTGTTTGACATTACATTATCAATGGCACTATGCAATAAGTGACGTACCTTTGCATCCTTAGCAATAGATGCTATATCTTCAGCAGTGTAATCATTCTTTTCCTTTGGTACGGTCATTGCTGCTTCACCTGCAACTACAACAGCGAGCTTGGTAGGTTTGTGAGGCCCTTCCTTGATTCTATCAAGGTATTCTGGATCTGTTGCTTCCAGAAACATGGTCATCCTTACCTTCCATATGGGATATTCAGATGGTCTCAATATGGGAACTCTGATAGTCTCATATCGACTCTGAGTTGATGTCTTTGATGATTCCTCAGTTTTGGTAGGCTTAGTTGGAGTTTCTGTGTCAGACATGATTGTGTTTGGATCTTTAACTGTATGTGTGTTAACAGATAGCTCTGATACCACTTGTTAGGTCACACTTTCACTGTAGAGGGGGTGAATACAGTGTTTATTACAATCAAATCAAACTTCAAGAACTTATGTAACAGAAAACAAACTTTATTTAAACAATAAACTCTGTTACAATCTGGAACTGTTATCTCTCAGTGATGAACAAAATATCACGAGAGCTGCTAGGGTTATAATAAATAATATTCTCGATAATGATAACGCTTATAGTGTAAACCCTATGTCTGTGTTTATATACTACACAGTTACAAGATAATCGCTAATTGATATGGAATATAATTCTGCTTCCTAAAATATATCAATCAGATATCTTCTATTCCAAGTATTCCATTCTTCACGGAATTCCTTCTTCATGCATATCTCTTCTTATGTTTATCTTGATCTTCTTAACTTTAATCAGCTACTGTCCTTATCTGATCGTCCTTCAGCACTTAAGTTCTGATATCTATCTCCTGATAACATAAGTACTGATATCCCTTAAGTTCTGACTTCCAGTATAAGTACTGATCAGTTAAGTACTGATTTGTTCTGTTCAAATAAGATCTGAAATCTAAACATAAAACATATTAGCCATGACATTATCAAATATATCTAACACTTACCGAACTGCTTATCCAGCTTTTGTTGTTGCAATCTCTTAGGGAAAGGTGGTGGAGGATAGAGCTATTTATCCCCTGTATTACCCTCAGGCAGAGTGTGTTCAACAGTAGTCTTCCTTGGTTCCGCCGCTTTCTCCTTTTGCTTAGTTTCTTCATCTTCAACTTCAGCTTCTCCTTCTTTTGCCTTTTCAGCATCAGCAACTTTCCCAGACCTTAAGGTAATAGCCTTGACTTGCTCTTTAGCTTCCTTCCTGCCTGGTACTTCCGTGTCACTGGGAAGTGTTCCAGGTTGACGATTGAGCACTGCATTGGCTATTTGACCGATTTGATTTTCCAAGGTCTTGATAGAAACCGCCTGACTCTTGCACAACAGCTTAAGTTCCTCAAAATCAGCACTAGTGGGTGCAGCTACACTTCCCTGTTGAGGATATGATTGCCTTTGAGCATACTGCTGCGGTTGCTGGAATCCAGGTGGGTTGAACTGTTTACTCACACCTTGCTGATATGGTGGCTGAATAGCATTTTGATTATTACCCCAACTGAAATTTGGATGATTTCTGTTGTTAGGATGATAAGTAGCTGGCACAGGCTGCTGTTGTCGCTGATAATTGTTCACATACTAAACAGATTCGTTGACAAGAGAACACTGATCTGTAGCATGAGAACCTGCACAAAGCTCACAGACCATAGCTATTTGATTGACTCCATAGGTAGCTAGAGAATCGACCTTCATAGACAGCGCTTGGAGCTGCGCTGCAATAGCGGTGGCTGCATCGACTTCCAGAATACCTGCTACCTTCCCAGGCATCATCCTCTGAGTTGGGTTTTGATGCTCATTTGCAGCCATAGTCTCAATAAGATTATAAGCCTCAGTATAGCTTTTGGCCCACAAGGCGCCTCCAGCTGCTGCATCGAGCATGGGCCGAGATTGGGCCCCCAAACCATTATAGAAACCAGTGATCACCATCCAATCGGGCATCCATGATGTGCACACTTTCTCAACATTTCCTTGTAGCGTTCCCAAGCTTCGCACATAGATTCTATAGGTTGCTGCGCAAACTGAGTAAGAGCACTCCTCATAGCAGCAGTCTTTGCCATTGGATAAAACTTCACCAGAAACTTTTGTGCAAGATCTTGCCAAGTACTGATGGACCCAGCTGGTTCAGAATGTAACCAGTCTTTAGCCTTATCCCTCAGTGAGAATGGGAAAAGCCTCAGCTTGATATCCTCATCAGTCACGCCATTATATTTGAAACTACTGCAGATCTCGACAAAATTCCTAATGTGCATATTGGGGTCTTCAGTCGCAGCACCTCCAAAAGAAACAGAATTTTGCACCATTTGAATAGTGCCCGGCTTGATTTCAAAGGTGTTAGCTTGAATAGCCGGATGAAGAATGCTTGACTGAATGTCATCAATTTTAGGCCGAGAAAAGTCCATAACCGCTGGATCGGCCGAAACAATACGATCACCCATGATTACTGGTTCTTTCTGCTCACTTCCTGAATCTGAATCTTCAAAATCTATCTTCTCCGGAATATCAAGAACTTCGTCTGTCTCCTCAGCTGTATCTAAAGTCCTCTTGCGAGTACGAGAACGAGTTTGCATAAACGCTCGCTAAAGTAACTGAAACACAACCGGAAACAATAAGTAACACGTCTTAATTACTGAGTCCTAACGACCAATGATGGTAAGTACATAAACTAAACAAATACGCCGAGTCCCCGGCAGCGGCGCCAGAAACTTGTTAGGGCGAAAACACGCGCTAATAATACACGCAAGTATACGCATTCGCAAGTAATATAGAATACTTTCTAGTTCGTTCCCACAGAGACTCAGACTAATTATGTTCAATTAAACTCACTCACCAATGTGTAATTACTTCTCAATGTTAAGACAAAAACACTTAGATTTGTTAACTAATTATTAACTACAAATAACTACTAAAATTAACCACTTAATTAACACTTCAAATTATCAATATTAAAATACTCATGAGATCACAACTTCATTACTACTTTCTTCAATAGTCATTGTTATTACCCTTAGCATGCAACAGTGATGATATTAATCGAATAACACGAAACTGATAAAAGCCAACCTTCATTGTACTAATACCATTCTACCAAACATCCACAATTAAGATAGAAGTTGAATAGGCATCAATTATGTTGAGTCCCTATATATCTATAGAAATTGACAACATAATGATTTAAGCACAAGTTATTCCTTTTGATTACACAGGGCGAATAAAACGGTTAGAGTTACCCACTAATCATACAACATCATACATGAACCTATGCTAGCATGGAAAGTTCTAAATCTCGAGATCCACCGTCGCTTTACAAGAGATTAAGACCCTATCTTATATGTTCGCGACGCACATAAGACGAATACGCACAACCAATACTAGATATCATACAATCATCACACACTAAAGTATTAAACAACTAACTAAAGAATTCTATAGTAAATCCGTTACGACCCCATGATCACGATTAGCCCATGATAGCACTTATCATCATCATGGGTTCATATGAAAACATGATAAATAAACATAAAAGAATAATAAATAAACTAATTATATTAAACCAGAGTACGTCACAAGAGTAAATAGGTTCAAAGCAAAGAAAACTAGCATCCAACGTTACAATGAAATAAAGAATCACAAGAAAATATGCTTCCTCTTCGTTGCGGTGTGCTAAACAGTCTTCTTCCTTATCTCCTTCGCTCCTTGATTAATACAATGAATCAACACACGTGAAACGTCTCTGTAATCTACTTATATAAAAGTCCCATAAAACTCAGATTACACAGAAGTTGGAAGCCAAACAGAAATAGAAGTCTAAAATAAATATTCTAATTTCCCGACCCTGCGCGGCCGCTCAGCATAGCTGAGAGGGCGCTCAGCTTCCTGCGCGGCCGCTGAGCATAGCTGAGCGGGCGCTCAGACCCCTACTGGAAAATGTCTGATTTTTGCTCCGTTTCTTCACTGTAATCTGCTCCTCTCTTCCCTCTCGCAATGCTAGACACATGCCAAGGCTTATTATTGATGATTACTCCCTAAAATACAACTATTACCCTGAAACGCACAAACACTAGAAAAACGCATTAAATACACAAAATATTTGATTTCAAGACACCAATTTAAGCTATTTTAAGACGTTCTAAGTGGTATAAAATGCCACTTATCACTCCTGGAACTCCACAGCAAAATGGAGTTGTTGAAAGAAAGAATAGAACTCTTATTAAAGTTGCACGAACTATGCTTGATGAAGGAAAGTTACCAACCTATTTTTGGGCTGAAGCTGTGTAGACTGCTTGTTTTACTCAGAATGCAACACTTATCAACAAGCATGGAAAGACACCATATGAGATGGTGAAGAAAAAGAAGCTAAACCTGAAGTATTTTCATGTATTTGGATGCAAGTGTTTTGTTCTTAAGACTCATCCTGAACAGCTATCCAAATTTGATCTAAAAGATGAAGAAATTCTTGTTGGATATCCACTTTCCACAAAAGCCTTCAGAGTTTACAATTTAAGAACAAGGGTTGTCATGGAATCTATCAATGTCTCTTTTGATGATAAGAAGATTACCGGACTTGAAGATTTCAATGATCATGATCAATTGAGATTTGAGAATGAAGTTTTAAATTTTGATTCTGTAAATCCTTGATAGTCTAAATCCTGACAGTCTAAATCCTGATACTGCAAACTCGGATGGGTTAAACTCTGATGTTATTGAAACTGTGGTGACTATGCCAAAGGAAAATGCACCTGTGCAGGGGGAGCATATAAAAGATCCAACCACATCTCAAGAAGCATCAGAATCTAGAACAGGCTCTTCAAGTTCTGATTCATCAAGTTCTGATGAGCCAAGTTCTGATAATTCTGGAAACTCAAATTCTGATAATTTTGGAAACTCAAATTCTGAAGGATCCAACTCATAGAGCATAATTTCAGGGGGAGCATCAGAAAATGTTGATGGAGACAGCATGGATCATGGGGGAGCATCCAGTTCTAGAGATAACCTTCTGCAAGGAAGTGGACTAAAGCACATACACCTGACTTGATTATTGGAGATCCTGAAGCAGGTATAAGAACTAGAACAGCAATATCAAATGAATGTCTCTATCACTCTTTTCTTTATCAGACTGAACCAAAGAAAGTGGAAGAAGCTCTTCAAGATGCTGATTGGGTGCAAGCAATGCAGGAAGAGTTAAATAAATTTGAAAGAAATAAAGTCTGGACCCTAGTGCCAAGACTAAAGAACAGATCTGTTGTTGGTACAAAATGGGTGTTCAGAAATAAAACTGATAGTGATTGTATAATTACAAGGAATAAATCAAGGCTGGTTGCAAAAGGATATTCTTAACAGGAGGGAATTGATTATAATGAAACATTTGCACCAGTTGCTAGATTGGAAGCCATAAGGATATTTTTGGCTTATGCTGCTCACAAAAAGTTTACAGTCTTTCAAATGGATGTAAAAAGTGCTTTTCTTAATGGAGAATTGGAAGAAGAAGTATATGTTGAACAACCTCCAGGTTTGTAGATTCAAAATTTCCTAATCATGTCTACAGACTTGATAAAGCATTTTATGACCTTAAGCAATCTCCAAGAGCATGGTATGAGACATTAGCTCAGTTTCTTCTGGAAAGTGGATTTAACAGAGGGATTATTGACAAAACATTGTTTTATCTCAACCATGGAAATGACTTACTTTTGGTGCAGATATATGTTGATGATATCATTTTTGGTTCTACAAATGACAAACTTTGTAAAAGGTTTACCAAGCTAATGCAGTCAAGATATCAAATGAGTATGATGGAAGAACTTAGCTATTTTCTGGGTCTTCAAGTCAAGCAGAATGAAGAAGGAACTTTTATTTGTCAATCTAAGTACACCAGAAATTTTTTGAAGAAATTTGGAATGCAAGATTGTTCAAGTGCATCCACTCCTATGGCCACTGCAACAAAATTGGATAAGGATACTGGTACATCAGTAGATATTACTGATTATAGAGGTATGATAGGCTCACTACTCTATCTAAATGCAAGTAGACCTGATATCATGTATGCTACCTGTCTTTGTGCAAGATTTCAAGCAGATCCAAGAGAACCTCACTTAACAGCTATGAAAAGAATTTTCAAGTACCTTATGGGTACAGCTGATCTGGGATTGTGGTATCCTAGAGAATCAGACTTTAAGCTAATAGAATACTCAGATGCAGATTTTGCAGGATGTAAAATTGACAGGAAAAGCACAAGTGGAAGCTGCCAATTTCTTGGAAGCAGATTAGTTTCTTGGTTTAGTAAGAAACAAAAGTCAATTTCCACATCAACTGCAGAAGCAAAATACATTGCTGTAGGAAGCTGTTGTGCAAAGATTATTTGGATGAAGAATCAGTTACTGGATTATGGGTTAACATATTCTAAAATCCCTATTTACTGTGATAATCAAAGTGTTATTGCTATGACAGGTAATCCAGTTCAACACTCAATGACAAAGCACATCAGCATAAGGTACCACTTCATAAGGGAATATATGGATGAAGGTATAGTGGAATTGCATTTTGTTCCAACATATCAACAACTAGCAGATATCTTCACAAAACCTCTATGTGAAGCTACTTTTACAAGATTGGTAAATGAACTTGGATTGGTTTCAGTTTCTTTCTCTAAATCTGCTTAGTTTATGTTCTGATATATCAGACTTTATGATCAGTATTTACAGATATTACTATCTTTGTGTATTCAGTGCTTAAATTGAAATTTTCTAAGTGCTGAATGTTGTCTGATGTGAATTTCTAAACTTTGATAGTGATATGAATGTTTCTGTGACTATTCAATCCAATGAGGATAACTGTGCTAGATGCTGACCTAGTAGTCTTTAATATAATAATAATCCCATGTTTGAAGTAATTGTTTATGTGGAAATCTTTTAACACAAGCAATTTATGATATTGAGCTTGGTTAAAGTTTACTTTGTGTATCTTATTACAAAGTCAAAAACTAGAATAGTGCTCCTTATCTGTTAAGTTCTGATGTTAGGAAATCTGATGGATGTACTAAGTGCTGATAAGCCTCACTTATCAAAAGAAAAAGAAAAGAAATATCAGGTACTCCTTTGAGATCTAGAGAAAAGTATATGTGGAAGGGAAGACCCAAGTACATTGCCGGTATTAAGTAATATGCATTAGAAAAGAAAAATAAAATTTTCTTGGTGACTTTTCACATTCTCTGATTACTAGAGAAATACTCTAATAATAGCATAAATTCTGATAAGCAGTTGTGACTCACTTACACTGAGAAGCCACTGTTAAAAGGAATTTCAAAAGATGCATAAAATGAGCATAAAACAGTTGAGGTGGACTCATGCATGAACTCATTCTATAGTAGACTTCAGAGTAATGACAGATTTTAACAAAGTTCTTAGTTATGCCTTATTTTTAATGTTAGGTAACACACACACTGTAGAGGGGGTGAATACAGTGTATAGCACAATCAAATCAAACTTTAATAACTCAAGTAACAGAAAATAAATTTTATTGAAAACAATAAACTCTGTTACAGTATGGAACCGTTCTCTCTCAGTGATGAACAAATATCACGAGAGCTGCTAGGGTTACAATTAATAATCTTCTCGATTATGATAACACTTATAGTGTAAATCTTATGTCTGTGTTTATATACTACATAGTTACAAGATAATCACTAATTGATATGGAATATAATTCTGCTTCCTAAGATATATCAATCAGATATCTTTTCTTCCAAGTATTCTATTCTTCATAGAATTCCTTCTTCATGCATATCTCTTCTTATGTTTGTCTCGATCTTCTCTTCCTGTGAATCAGCTGCTTTCCTTATCTGAACGTTTCCTTTAAGTCCTGATATTATCTTCTGATAAATATCTTCTGAACCTTAAGTACTGATGACTTAAGTTCTGACTTCAGTATAAGTGCTGATTTCAGTTAAGTACTGATTTGTCCTCTTTAAGTAAGATCTGTAAACTAAACATAAATCACATTAGTCATGACATTATCAAATATATCTAACAATCTCCCCCAACTTGTAAATTAGCATAATATACAAGTTTAACAGATATTTGATGATGTCAAAAATATTAAGTACAAATGCATGAGAATTTGACTAGATAACTATAACTTATAGTCCTTAAAGCTTTACCAATCTTTAACTTCTGATAACAACTTCAGTCTGTATTCATATCAGAATTTAAGTAGTTGTAGATCTTGACTTGGCTTCATCTTCTGATATATCTGATGTCAGGAGTTGTTCTGAGATGGTTCTTCAACAAACATCTCTCAGCATATCTGAGTTCATCAATCATCCTCCTTTTAGCATCTTTAAGTTCTGCAAAATCTTCACCAGTTTGAAAAATTGCAGCCCTGAGATCATTAATTTTAGCTTTCTTTATGTCCTGATCCAGTCTGATCAAATATGCCTTGTCAGACTCAAGATTGAATTCCACAGCCCTGTAACCCAGAAACGTAGTTATAATCTTAGCAGAGTTGGGCTTCATCTCAACAATATCACCCTTGTGATCTCTGTACTTTGGAAGATATGTGCTGTAAGACTTAACAGAATAAAGCTTTTTCTGTTTTTGAATTTGACTCTTCAAAAAGTTTGCAGCACTTTCTGTTATTTTGTCATTCACTTGAAGTAAGAATAATACATGTTCCAGTTCTTCAAACTACTTCAGTGGAATGGCATTTTCCCTTATATGATAAACCCTACCATTTGTCATGAAGTACAACAAGATGTGTTCTTTCAAGTAGGTATGGTAAACCATTTGTACAGATTCTAGATGATTCAATCTCTCAGGAGTTGCTCCAATACCTGGTTCACTTAAGGAAGTTAGATCATTGGTTGTGTTCTGTATTCTTCTTTCATCAGCACTTCCCAATCCAGTTTTATCTCTTGCTTCCTTTCCAGTAACCACTCTTGCTTCAAAACCACTTGCAGCAGTCTTCAAAGGTTGAGTCTGTTTGGCTTTAGTGAATCCTGGTAGGAGTATCTTCGAAGGTTTAACATGAGCAATATCAGAGGTTTCCTTTGATTTATCTTCTGATATCAAGTTAACTTGAGCTATGTCAGAGGTTACTTACTTCTTTGAGATATCAAAACTAACTATCTCTTGACTCTGAACAACTTGTGCCATGTTAGAGGTTGTCTTAGAAATTTTTCTTGAAGTCAGAGCAAGATCAGCATCTTCATCAGTAATTTCTTCATTCACAGGAGGCACATAAACCTTGATAGGTTCACCAACTTTCTCTTTGCCCTTGGACCTTGGAACTATCTGCAGTTGTGATTTAGCTTTGGTTGCTTCAGGATTTGTCCTTTCTTTTATCACAATGCCTTTGAGCTTTGGAAGTTTCTTTTTACCAGAAGCTTCAGATTTAGATTTGACTTTTTCTGATTTAAGTCTAGCTTCTTCTTCCATCAGACTCTCCAAGTCCATTCCTGGATTTTCCTTAAGAAATAACTCTCTTGACATTTCTTCATCAAGATCCAAAAGTTCATCAGAACTTATCCTTTTACCAGTAGCAGAAGTAATTCTTTTTCCAGCATCAGAACTTGTCCTGTGACTTGTGATTTCAGCTTTTCTTGATGAGAAATTTCTACCTTGACCATGACCTCCACCCATTCCAGAGTTTCCCTGGTCATCTTTTTCATCATCCTTCCCCTTCAGTGTTTGATCAGTTTTGCATTTGGACTTAATTACTTTCTCCCCCTTTTTGGCATCAGCAGGTAAGAGAAAAGAGACAAGCAATTCCACTGAGGCTTGGATTTCATCGAGTTGAGATTGCTGAGAAGCTTGATTTTTCAAAATATCATCAATCTGAGACTGTTGTTTCTCTTGAGTCTTCTCAATGTAAGCAACTCTATCAAAGGTAGGTTTGAAGAATTTTTTCTTATCAAGTGTCCTAGTCATATCTTGCTTGAGCAATTCTTCCTTAACTTGACGTAACTCTGCATGAGTTGTTGAATGGAGACCTTGCAGATGTCTAGTACTCAATGCAGTGACTCGAAGCTGTGTCTTGAAATCGTCATTAATTAACATTTCATCAGCTTTTGCCAAGTGCTCAACAAGAATCTTTTCAGATGGAACAAAGGTAACTGAGTTCCATTTCTTAGTCCACTCCTGTCCTCTAGGAGTTTCACTCCAAGGTACTGGTGCCTCTCCTCGTACAAACTTCTTGACTAGTTCAGATTTAGAAATAGTTTGTGGAGGTGCAGGTCCTGAAGGACCAGCTGCATCAGCATCTGCATTTGGAGCAGCATCACCAGTATCATCAGCATTTGCAGCATCAGAACTTACAGAATCAGCATCTTCTGATAAAACAACAGTATGAGAAGCAATCGAGGCTTCAGAATCATCATCTAAGTGCTGATCTGTGTCCAAGTTCTGATCAACAGCCATATCCTGATGCTCACCTATAGTCTGATCATCAACATCTAGATGCACAGAAGGTGTAGTAGACAATTCTGGAGTTTGAGTAGCATCAGTAACATGTGTTGTTGATGGATGAATTGATGTTGGAGCTTCTAAGTAAAGAACCTCAGGCACAACCAGGTTGTGAATATCAAATCAGCACTTGTGTCTGGGTCTATAGGAGATACAGTTTCATGTACTAGAGACACAGATGGTGTGTTTGCCTTGTCTGTAGCAGCTTCCTGAGTTGGGGACAATGAAGAAAGAGATGCAGTAGCTTCAACGAACTCTGGTTCTTTTGAGATCAGAGATTCCTGATCTCCTTCCTTAGCTGCTGCTTCCTCATCATCTGAAACTGGCCTTTTAGCTCTCTGTTTCTTGTATCTCTTTGAAGGTGGAGATTCCTTGGGAGGTTCAGCAAAAGTCATTCGTCTAATCCTTTTGAGAAGCTTAGATCCCCCAATTCCAGAATCCTTCCGAGAAGAAACTTTCTCAACTTCTTTAACAACAGGTTCCGATGCAGAAACCTGTTCCTCACTATCAGACTCATCTCTCAGAACAATCCTCCTTCTCTTCTGTGGTGTTTGAGGAACAGTTTTTTTCCTCTTGGGCTTGGAAGATGAAGGCTTCACAGTAGGTACTGAGGATGAAGGTTGAGCTGTCTGTAAAGTTGTGAGATATGATTTGAGATATGTTCTGAGGGAGGGTTGAGGTATAGATGTATGAGTGGTATGTTCTGATGGTTGCTGTGGTGTTTGGGATGTGGTGGTGGGTTGTACATTAGGATAAACAGATCTATAGGTTTCAGGATCAGCATTTACCAAGATCTGTTTTACAGACTGAGGAATCTGTAAAGGTCTAACCACCTTTTTCTTAAGGTCAGCATTTACCAAGTCATTAAAGGCTCGTTTTGCAATTTTAAAGGGTGGATATAAAGAACTGGCTAGTTGAGGGGCATCAGCACAGCAAAAGGTATATATAAGCTGACAGAATCTAGCAAAGTAAACTACATTTCTATCCTCTGTCATCCTATCCCCTATGAAACCTATCACAGCACTTGCAAAATCAAAATGAGTTTGGTTAATAATAGCATACCCGATGTGCTGACTCATTATTGGAATGGCATCAAAGTTTGAACACTTATTCCCGAAGGCTTTAGTGATGCAGTCGAAGAAGAAGCTCCATTCCTTCCTGATATGTGCCCGTTTCAACTGTCCAAGCTTAGCCAAACCCTTTTCATACCCTAAACTGTCCATTAACTCTTGTAGAGCTGATTCCTCCGGTGTTGAAAAAGTACAGCTTTCTGGTTAATGTAAGGCCTTGCGAATTGTACCAGGAGTTACCACATGTTCAGAATCATCCACTTCAAAAACAATAATGGGAGTACCAGTTGCACCACCATTATCAAAATGCCCAGTCCGCCAAAACATCAGAACTTGTTGGCTTGAAAAGACTGAAGGCTGGGTCAATGCATACCCAATTTCACTGTATGCAAGAAGATCTTACACAAAATGCAACTCAGACGGAGTTTCATCATGATCGAGAATTACAGCATAGTTATTTCGAACGAACTTAGCTCCATCAATGATCAAATCCTTAGGTGCCATGAGAAGAATCGAAAATTAAGAGTGCCTGTTAGGAGTTTGATAAAATGTCTGTATGAAAAACCAATGTCAGGAGATGAGAGAGAGTAAAAGCAAAGAAAGAGAGATAAAGTGTAAAAGTAAATAAAAGATTGTATAATCTTCTCTCTCTCTTACTTATACTTGGAAAAAATATATAACCGTTGGACACCTGTCAGATATGCAGCAATAATGAATAGTTAATGGGCACGGGAAAACAGTAATCATGACTTATCACATGCAGGTTTTCAAGGAAAAACCGTTCCACTTACCCAGTAATCCCATTAATTGAGGTAAGTCGGTTTTAATTCAAAATTTAAACTGTTCCCACTTATTCAATTATTTTCACTGCAAAACCAATATTCTGAAAATAAATTTCAAGTGTGAGAATGACCAAAATAAATCAAGGAAACAAGTACTTAATTTAAATCAATGATTAAAATGATCATCAGAACATGGATATATCAGGATTTAACAGTGCATTTAAATGTGCAAACATCTCAGAGACAGAATCTTGCAAAAATAAGAAATTTCATTAATATATTAATAGAATACATTCATGAAATTGAAATTACATCATAAATTACAAGACTGTCCTAAGCTTCTAATCCTAACATCAACAGCCTTAGTCCTAGCTCAAGAAGCAGGGCAAGGCTGGCGATGAAGAAAAACAGGAAGAAGAAAATAAGTTATTTCTTCTTCCTACTCTCTACAAAAAGAATAGCGAGTCTGATGATTCGCTCTTGCTGGCGGAGAGCTTCCAGCCTTTCCTCCTCCAATCGCTCCAGATGGCGATGGTAGTCCATGTAAAAGAATAGGAGGTGTGTGAGAACCTCCTGGGGAACCGAGTCCCAAATCTCATCAGGAATGACAGTCACGTGCCATTCCTGCTGCCATCCCTCACGGCTTAACTCCATGTTGAAGGTCTCATAGTTTAAAAACATATTGTAGTTAACCATGATGTTGTGTATATGAGAGAAAAGAGAGTAAGTGTTTGAGGAAGGGAATAATGTGTAGGCTGATGTGAAGTGTTGGTTTATATAGGCAGAAGAATGCCAGGAGACGCATGGATAATTTAATGCGGATAGGTAGAAATAATTCTACCTCGTCTCCCTAGACTGGGAAGACGAAAAACAGTCATTGGAAGTGTAAGACAGGGTTTAATGCACACAAGAAACAAGTAAAAATTACTGTGCTTGTACGCGTTCTACTAACCCTAATTAGATTGACTGTTAATATTCCACCCAAATATATTCTGATTTAAAAAAGAGACTGTTTCAAATTGTAACCACAAATAAGTCAAGTAAAGGATCAGAATTTAATATCAGAACTTAGACTTATATCAGAACTTAACAGTCATCAGAACATGATTTCTGAACTCAAAAATGAATGCCTATCTCCATAATTCTTCACCTAAATTCTGATATCGATTCTTCGGAACTTAATCATCAGAACGTTCAACAGAACCTGTCCTCAGAATTTATGTAATTTGACACATAAACTGTTCATCTACAACAACATGGATGACCACAAAAAATTTTATCATTCATATGGAGTGTTAGTGTGTGCATTAAGCTAAATATCAGACAAAGAGTAAAGTCTGATTCACTTCAGAACATCTTAGAAATAACGCATAACTAAAACTTTACTGAAAATCTGTCATTATTCTGAAGCCTACTATTGAATGAGTTCATGCCTGAGTCCACCTCAACTGTTTTGTGCTAATCTTGTGCATCTTTTTAGATTCCATTTTATAGTGGCTTCTCAGTGTAAGTGAGTCACGACTGCTTATCATAATTTATGCTATTATCAGAGTATTTCTCCAGTAATCATAGAGTGTGAAAAGTCACCAAGAAAAAATATTTATTTGCTTTTCTGATGCATATTACTTAATACCAACAATGCACTTGGGTCGTCCTTTCCACATTTTTACTCTAGATCTCAAAGGAGTACCTGATTTTTATTTCTTTTTCTTTTCCCTTTTCTTTTGATAAGAGAAGTTTATCAGCACTTAGTACATTCAACAGATTTACTAGCATCAGAACTTAACAGATGAGAAGCATTATTCTAGTTTTTGACTTATTAATAAGATTGACAAATTAAACTCAACTAAGCTCAATATCAGAATTTGCTTGTGTCAATAGATTTCCACAGAAATAATTACTTCTAACGTGGGATCTCTAGTATATTGAAGACTACTAGGTCAGCTTGTAGCACAGTTATCCTCATAGGATTGAATAGTTACATAAACAGACATATCACTATCAGAGTTTAGAAAGTCACATCAGACAACAGTCAGTACTTATGCAATTTTCAATTAAGCACAGAATACACAAAGAGAGTAATTTCTGTAAATACTGATCATAAAGTCTGATGCATCAGAACAAAACTAAGCAGATTTAGAGAAAGAACATGAAACCATTCCAAGTTCATTTACCAATCTTGTAAAAGTAGCTTCATACAGTGGTTTTGTGAAGATATCTGCTAGTTGTTGATCTGTTGGAACAAAGTGCAATTCCACTGTACCATCATCCACATATTCCCTTATGAAGTGGTACCTAATGCTGATGTGCTTTGTCATTGAGTGTTGAACTAGATTACCTGTCATAGCAATAGCACTTTGATTATCACAGTAAATAGGGATTTTAAAATATGTTAACCCATAATCCAGTAACTGATTCTTCATTCAAAGAATCTGTGCACAGCAGCTTCCTGCAGCAATGTACTCTGCTTCTACAGTTGATGTGGAAATTGACTTTTGTTTCTTGCTAAACCAAGAAACCAATCTACCTCCAAGAAATTGGCAGCTTCCACTTGTGCTTTTCCTGTCAATTTTGCAACCTGCAAAATCTGCATCTGAGTAACCTATTAGTTTAAAATCTGATTCTCTGGGATACCACAATCCCAGATCAGCTGTTCCCTTAAGATATTTGAAAATCCTTTTCACAGCTGTTAAGTGAGGTTCTCTTGGATCTGCTTGAAATCTTGTACAAAGACAGGTAGCATACATGATATCAGGTCTACTAGCAGTTAGATAGAGTAGAGAGCCAATCATAGCTCTGTAATCAGTAATATCTATTGATTTACCAGTATCCTTATCCAGTTTTGTTGCAGTGGCCATGGGAGTGGATGCACTTGAACAATCTTGCATCCCAAATTTCTTCAGCAAATTTCTGGTGTACTTGGTTTGACAAATAAAAGTTCCTTCTTCATTCTGCTTGACTTGAAGGCCCAGAAAATAGCTAAGTTCCCCCATCATACTCATTTGATACCTTGACTGCATCAGTTTGGCAAACTTCTTGCAAAGTCTGTCATTTGTAGAACGAAAGATGATATCATCAACATACATCTGAACCAGAAGTAAGTCCTTTCCATGGTTGAGGTAGAACAGTGTTTTGTCTATAGTTCCTCTGTTAAATCCACTTTCTAGAAGAAACTGAGCTAAAGTCTCATACCATGCTCTTGGAGCTTGCTTAAGGCCATAGAGTGCTTTATCAAGCCTGTAGATATAATCTGGATATTTGGAATCTACAAAGCCTGGAGGTTGTTTAACATATACTTCCTCCTCCAATTCTCCATTGAGAAAAGCACTTTTCACATCCATTTGAAAGATAGTAAACTTTTTGTGAGCAGCATAAGCCAAAAATATCCTTATGGCTTCCAATCTAGCAACTGGTGCAAGTGTTTCATCATAGTCAATTCCCTCATGTTGAGAATATCCTTTTGCAACCAACCTTGCCTTATTCCTTATAATTATGCCATCACTATCAATTTTGTTTCTGAATACCCACTTTGTACTAACAACAGATCTGTTCTTTGGTCTTTGCACTAGGCTCCAGACTTTGTTTCTTTCAAATTCATTTAACTCTTCCTGCATTGCTTGCACCCAATCAGCATCTTGAAGAGCTTCTTCCGCTTTCTTTGGTTCAGTCTGAGAAAGAAAAGAATTGTAAAGACATTCACTTGAAGTAGCTGTTCTAGTTCTGACACCTGCATCAGGATTTCCAATAATTAAGTCAGGTGTATGTGATTTAGTGCACTTCCTTGCAGATGGAAGGTTTTCTCTAGAACTGGATGCCCCCCTTGATCCATGCTATCTTCATCAACATTTTCTGATGCTCCCCCTGAAACTATGCTCTCTGAGTTGGATCCTTCAGAATTTAAGTTTTCAGAACTATCAGAACTTGGCTTATCAGAACTTGACGAATCAGAACTTGAAGAGCCGGATGTATGTTCTGATGCTTCTTGAGATGTGATTGTATCTTAAGTATGCTCCCCCTGCATAGGTGCATCTTCCTTTGGCGTAGTCACCACAGTTTCAATAACATCAGAGTTTAATCCATCAGAGTTTGCAGTATCAGGATTTAGACTGTCAGGATTTTCAGTATCAGAATTTAAGTCTTCATTTTCAAATCTCAGCTGATCATGATCATTGAAAACTTCAAGTCCAGTAATCTTCTTATCATCAAAAGAGACATTGATAGATTCCATGACCACTCTTGTTCTCAAGTTATAGACTCTGAAGGCTTTTGTGGAAAGTGGATATCCAACAAAGATTCCTTCATCAGCTTTTAGATCAAATTTGGATAGCTGTTCAGGATGAGTCTTAAGAACAAAACACTTGCATCCAAATACATGAAAATACTTCAAATTTGGCTTCTTTTTCTTCACCATCTCATATGGTGTCTTTCCTTGCTTGTTAATGAGTGTTGCATTCTGAGTAAAACAAGCAGTCTGCACAGCTTCAGCCCAGAAATAGGTTGGAAGTTTTGCTTCATCAAGCATTGTACGTGCAGCTTCAATGAGAGTTCTATTCTTTCTTTCAACAACTCCATTTTGCTGTAGAGTTCCAGGGGCAGAAAATTCCTGCTTGATTCCATAGTTTTTGCAGAACTCTTCCATTATCAAATTCTTGAACTCAGTACCATTATCACTTCTTATTATCTTCACTAAGTCTTTGACCAATTTATCCAGTTTCTTGACATGATCAATCAAGAGAGATGCAGTTTCACTTTGTGTGTGCAAGAAATACACCCATGTGTATCTGGTGAACTCATCCACTATGACCATAGCATATTTCTTCTTTGCAATAGACATGACATTTACTGGACCAAATAGATCAACATGTAGTAGGTGATAAGGCTCAAGAATTGATGATTCAGTCTTGCTCTTGAATGAAGATTTCCTTTGTTTGGCCTTCTAACAAGAATCACAAAGGCCATTAGAAGCAAATACTGACTTTGGCAGTCCTCTCACAAGATCTTTCCTGACCAACTCATTTATATTGTTGAAATTTAAATGAGAGAGTTTCTTGTGCCAATTCCAGCTTTCTTCAATTGATGCTCTACTCATCAGACAGATTGCAGAACCATCAGTACTTGTTGAAAGCTTGGCTTCATAGATGTTACCACGCCTGTATCCTTTCAGAACAACTTTGCCTGTAGATTTACTTACAACTTCACAGTATTCTTCAAAGAAATCCACATGATAACCTCTGTCACATATTTGACTAACACTCAGCAGATTGTGTTTAAGTCCTGAGACCAAAGCTACTTCCTTAATGATGACATTCCCAATATTGATATTGCCATATCCCAATGTTTTTCCAATGTTGCCATCTCCATAAGAAACACTTGGGCCAGCCTTCTCCACAAAGTCTGATAGCAGGGCTTTATTTCCAGTCATATGTCCTGAACATCCACTGTCCAGAACTAGGATGTTTTTCCTGTTGCCCTGCAATCACAAAGACCACTAATGATTAGTTTTAAGGACCCATACAAGCTTGGATCCTTTGGCCTTATTAAGTCTTTTAACATTTGCAGCGGATTTAGCATCAGAGTTAATGTTAACATTTTTCTTATCAGAATTTACACTATCAGACTTTGAATCAGAACTTACACTAGAAGGAACAATGGTAACTTTCTTTAAAGAAGGTTTTATTTGATAATAATCATAGTATAAACTATGATATTCCTTATAAGTATAAATGGAATGCCATAAACCACCACAATGAAAACAAGGATTTTGTGGCTTATATCTAATAGACTGATTCTTAACTCCTGACTTGGAAGGTAAGGAGTTTATGTTCTTATTCTTCCTGCAAAAGGAAGCCAGATGGTTAGAACTTCCACAGTTATGACATGTTTTTCTAGGAGCATCAGGAACAGGCTTATAATCATTGCTTTTATTCACACCTTCATTTCCATTCCTATTTTTCCTAGGTGATTTTACCTTGTTTGCATTCTTAACTTCTTTCAGCTTATAATTAAGCTGCTTCTTTGTCATTAAGCCTACGTTTACTTCAGTTGTCTTTTCCTGTTTTAGTTTGTCAGAAGTTAATTCCTTTTTAACTTCTGATTTCTCATTATCAGACTTTATAGCTACAAACTTAACAGGCTTTAACTTAGATTTTTGATTAACAACTATAGGCTTAATATCTACAGTTCCTTTATCATTCTTATCCTCTCCATAACCTAAGCCCTCTTTCCAGTTTTCACTACTTAACAAATTCTGAGTTGTTCTGCCAGAGTTAGTCCAAGTCCTGATAATCTCTCTTTCCTTTTCTAACTCAGCTTTTAGAGATTCATTCATTTTAAGCACTTCATCCCTTATATAGAAAGCATCATCTATATCTTTCTGAGTTTGATGGAACATGACTAACTCTTTTTCTAAATAATCATTCCTCTTTTTGCAAGCAAGATTTTCAGAAATTAATCTTTCACATGTTAAAGTTTGATCTCTATAACTAATGAACATGGTTTTAAGATATCTTCTCAACTCATTAATATCATCAGTATGAAAGGCATAAGTAGTTTGAGGTACCTTTAATTCAGCAGCTTCAGAACTGCTTTCAGCACTTGCCTTATCAGCATTTTCCATTAGGGCATAATTCTCCTCACTTTCAGAATCTGAGGTGTCTGTCCAGCTTTTCTTCTTTGTGACAAGAGCCTTGCCTTTGTCACTCTTCACTTTCTTGCAATCAGGAGATATGTGGTCTTTCTCACCACAGTTGTAGCATTTGACATTTGTATAATCTCCTCTGTTAGACTTTCCTCCTCCGCCCTCAGATTTTTTGAAATTCTTCTTATCAGAACTTGCGCCTTTCCTGGAAAACTTCTTTCCCTTCCTGAACTCCCTGTATGCTATCTTTGTGATTCCTTTCACCATAAGAGCACACAGCTTCATTATCTCTTCATCAGCATCCGTCTCAGGCAAGCTTTCAGATTCTGAGTCATCATTACTTTCAGAACTTGATGACTCAGTATCAGACTTTGTGAAGAGAGCTTTACCCTTGTCTTTTCTTGAGGTAGCTTCCTTGGGGGATTCTTCTTCAGCCTTCAGAGCAACTGTCCTTGACTTTCCTCCTTTCCTCTTGCTTCTTTGTTCCATCTCAAGTTCATGAGTCTTAAGCATTCCATAAATTTCATCAAGAGTTGTTTCATCAAGATTATAGTTGTCTCTTATTGTTGTTGCCTTCAAATCCCAGCTTTCAGGAAGAGCCAACAGGAATTTTAGGTTTGAATCTTCAAGATCATACTCCTTATCAACCAGTGACAAATCATTCAAGAGTTTGACAAATCTATCATATAAATCAGTCAATGACTCATTAGCCTTTGAGTCAAAGTGTTCATACTCTTGAGTGAGTATTGTCTTCCTGTTCTTCTTGATCGTATCAGTCCCCTGACATCTTGTTTCTAAGGCATCCCATATCTCCTTTGCAGTCTTGCAGTTTATTACCCTGTTTGACATTACATTATCAATAGCACTATGCAGTAAGTGGCGTACCTTAGCATCCTTAGCAATTGATGCGATATCTTCAGCAGTGTAGTCACTCTTTTCTTTTGGTACTGACTTTGCTGCTTCACCTGCAACTGCAACAGCGAGCATGGTTGGTTTGTGAGGCCCTTCCTTGATTCTATCAAGATATTCTGGATCTGTAGCTTCCAGAAACATGGTCATCCTCACCTTCCATATGGATATTCAGATGGTCCTAATATGGGAACTCTAATAGTCTCATATTGACTTTGAATTTGTGTCTTTGGAGATTCTTCAGTTTTGGTGGGCTTAGTTGGAGTTTCTACTTCAGACATGATTATTTTTGGATCTTAAACTGTTTGTGTGTTAACAGATAGGCTCTGATACCACTTGTTAGGTCACACATACACTGTAGAGGGGGGTGAATACAGTGTATAGCACAATCAAATCGAACTTTAATAACTCAAGTAACAGAAAACAAACTTTATTCAAAATAATAAACTCTGTTACAGTACGGAACTGTTCTCTCTCAGTGATGAACAAATATCACGAGAGCTGCTAGGGTTACAATTAATAATCTTCTTGATTATGATAACACTTATAGTGTAAAGCCTATGTCTGTGTTTATATACTACACAGTTACAATATAATCACTAATTGATATGGAATATAATTCTGCTTCCGAAGATATATCAATCAGATATCTTTTCTTCCAACTATTCTATTCTTCATAGAATTCCTTCTTCATACATATCTCTTCTTATGTTTGTCTCGATCTTCTCTTCCTGTGAATCAGCTGCTTTCCTTATCTGAACGTTTCCTTTAAGTCCTGATATTATCTTCTGATAAATATCTTCTGAACCTTAAGTACTGATGACTTAAGTTCTGACTTCAGTATAAGTGCTGATTTCAGTTAAGTACTGATTTGTCTTGTTTAAGTAAGATCTGTAAACTAAACATAAATCACATTAGTCATGACATTATCAAATATATCTAACATTTAAGATGTACTGAAGTGAATCAGACTTTACTCTTTGTCTTATATTTCGCTTAATGCACACACATACACTCCATATGAATGATGAAAATTATTGTGGTGATAAATGTTGTTTTGGATGAACAGTTTAAGCGTCAGTTGAATAAATTCTGAGGACAAATTCTGATGGAAGTTCTGATGATTAAGTTCTGATGTACCCATATCAGTATTTGTGTGAACAATAACAGGAATAAACATTCACTTTTCGAGTTCAGGAGCCATATTCTGATGACTTTTAAATCCTGATAAGAATCAAGTTCTGATGCTGACGTGACAGTATTTATTTACTTGGTTTATTTTTGGTCATTACTTAAACGGTCATATTTTCTCAGAATATTGGTTTATGTGAGTTAAAGCAGTAATAATCATTTGTTTAGTGGGAATAGTTTTTTTAAAACTAAATGTGCAATGTAATTATTACTTATTTACTGTGCCCATTAACTTTTGCCTTAACTGCTGCATGCCTGACAGGTGTAAAGGTCTGTTCCACTTCTTATTAACTGCTGTCACGTGGGGTGTCTAAGTAAAAGAGATAAAAGATTTTCAAATCTTTTATTTTCATTTTTATTCTACTCTCTCTCTCTTTTCTTATTCTCTCTCACATTTTCTGACGGTTTTCTTTACAGACATTTTCTCAAACACCTTACAGGCACTCTAACTTCTCACTTATTTCTGATGGCGCCCAAGGATTTAATTGTTGATGGAGCCAAGTTTGTCCCAAATAATTATGCTACAATCCTGACCAATGCTGAAGCTCCATCAGATCTGCACTTTGTGCAAGATTTATTAGCTCATAGTGAGATTGGGTATGCTTTGACCCAACCTGAAACTATTTCCAGCCAACAAGTGTCGTTTTGGAGAACTGGGATTTTTGATGATGGTGGTGCTACTGGTTCTCCAAGCATTGTTTTCATATCAGGAGATGTCGAGCATGTGGTTACTCCTGGAGTAGTTCGTAAAGCTCTCCACTTACCTGAAGGTTGCACATTCTCAACAGTGGAGGATCCTGTCTTACAGCAGCTTATGGCCAGTCTGGGCTATGAAAAAGTTTGGGAAAGCTAGGTCAACTGAAAAGAGAAAATATCAGAAAGTAATGGAGCTTTTTCTTTGATTGTATCACTAAGGCATTCGCCAATAAATGCTCCAACTTTGATGCTATTCCCATCATGAGTCAGCAAATCGGGTATGCCCTTATTCATTAAACTCATTTTGATTTTGCAAGTGCTGTGCTAGGTTTCATAGGGGATAGGATGACAGAGGATAGGAATGTAGTATACTTTGCTAGATTCTGTCAGCTTATATATACTTTTTGTTGTGCTGATGAACCCCAACTAGCCAGTACTTTAATTCCACCCTTTAAGCTTGCAAAAAGGGCTTTTAATGATTTATTAAATGCTGACATTAAGAAACAAGTACAGAGACCCTTACAGATTCCTTAGTCAGTTAAACAAATCTTGGTAAATGCTAATCCACAAACATACACACTGTTTACCCTGATGTTCAACCCACCAACACATCACAGCCAACACAATAACCATCAGAACATACCACAACTACACAAACACCTCAAACTTCTCAACCTTAACCAACTCAACCATCTACCAGGACATATTTCAAACCATCACAGTCATCTCAACCTCAACCTTCAGCACATCCAATGAAGCCTTCATCTTCCAAACCCAAGAGGACTAAGATAGTACCTCAGTCTCAACAGAAGAGAAGGAGAATTGTTCTGAGAGATGAGTCAGACAATGAGGAACAGGTTCCAATATCAGAACCTATTGTTGTAGAAGCTGAGAAGATCTCTTCTCAGAAAGATACTGAAACTGGGAGTTCTAGGCCCCTCAAAAGACTTAGAAAGCTAAATTCTGATGATAAAGCTCCCAAAGTCTCTAATTCTGCAAAGAGACTTAAAAAGCAAAGAGCCAGGAGGGCTGTAAGTATATCATCACACTCTGAAACAACTCTGGAAGAAGCAGCAAAGGAAGGGGGTCAGGAATCTCTGATCCCAATTGAACCTATAGTAATTGCATTACTTCCCACAGCTGAATCAGACTTTACTCAAGCTCCAAAGTCTCCTATTCAAGAGCAAGAGGATATTCCAGAGAAAGTGTCTACACCTCCTGTGTCTCCTGTAATTGATCTAGTACATACTGAAGACCCAGGTACAAGTGCTGAAATTGATATTCATAACTTGATTGTGCCTGAGTTCTGTACTTGGAAGCTCCACCAACTCAACTCACTCCACCACCAACACCAATTCTAGATACTGATTTCAATGAAGATATTCCAACCATACCAATTCTGAATCTGGATGATGAAAATCATATTTAGATGGGCATCAAGATTTGGCTGTTGATCAGAACTTAGTTGCAGATCAGAACTTAGAGGATGATGTTAAAGCCTTTATAGCCTCACATACTGTTATTTTATCAGAGGATGCTGATGTTGCAGGCTCTGTAAGTTCTGATGCTGATAATGCTGAACTTACTCATGAAGCTGCTGCAAATGTAGATGCTAATGCAGCTGGTCCATCAGGACATGCACCTCAACAAGCTCCATGCAAAGCTGATTTGATCAAGAAGTTTGTTAAAGAGGATGCACCAGTACCTTGGAGTGAAACTCCTAGAGGAAAGGAGTGGACTAAGGAATGGAACTCAGTTAGTTTTGTTCCTACTGAAAAAATTCTTGCTGAGCACCTTGCCAAAGCTGATGAAATGCTGATAAATGATGATTTCAAGGCACAGCTGAGAGTTACTGTAATGAGTACTAGGCACCTTCAAGGTCAACACTCAATAACTCATGACAAGGTGAATAAAATTCAAGAATCTTTGATCCAGCAAGATATGAATATAAAATTGGAAAATAACAGATTTTTCAAGCCAACCTTTGACAGAATTGGGTATATTGAAAAAACTCAGGAGAAGCAACAAGCTCAGATTGATGAAATTCTAAAGAATCAAGCTTCTCATCAAACTCAACTCAATGAGATCCAATCCTCAGTGGAATTGCTTATCTCTCTTCTTTTATCTGCTGATGCCAAAAATGGGGAGAAAATAATTAAGTCCAAATGCAAATCTACTCAATCACTGAAGGGTAAGGATGATGGAAATGATGACCAGGGAAACTATGGAATGGGTAGAGGTCATGGTCAAGGTAAAGGATCTTCATCAAAGACAACTGATATTTCTACACAAAGAACAAGTTCTGATACTGGGAGAAGAATAAGTTCTGATACTGGTAAAAGGATAAGTTCTATGAACATCTGGAACTTGATGAAGAAATTTCAAGGAGATTATTTCTTAAAGAAAATCCTGGAATGGACTTTGAAAGTCTAAAGAAAGAAGAAGCTAGATTTAAAGCAAAAAAAGTTAATTCCAAATCTAAAGCTTATTTTGTTGAAAAGAAACTTCCAAAACCTAAGGGTATTGTGATTAAGGAAAGGACAAATGCTGAGGCAACCAAATCCAAATCACAAGTGGAGGTAGATCAAAGATCCAAGGGCAAAGAAAAAGTTGATGAACCTGTAAAGGTATATGTGCCAGTCATGGATGAAGAAATATCTGATGAAGATGCTAGTATTACTCTGATGAAAAGGAAGATTTCTCAACCAACCTCTGACATAGCTCAAGTTGTTCAGAGTCAAAATGTAGTAATTTCTGATATGACAGTGAAGCAAGCAACCTCTGACATAGCTCAAGTTGGCTTGATATCAGAAGATAAGGAAAAGGAAACCTCTGACATTGCTCATGTTAAAACTTCAAAGATGGTACTACCAGGATTCACCAAAGCTCAACAGACTCAACCTTTAAAGACTATATCAAGTGGATTTGAAGCAAGAGTTGTTACAGGAAAGGAAGCAAGAGACAAATCTGGATTGGGTAGTTCAAAAGAGAAGAGAGTAAGCAATACTACCAATGATCCAACTTCCTTAAGTGAACTAGGTGTAGGAGCAACTCCTGAGAGATTGAATTAACTTGAATCTGCACAAATGGTTTACCACTCTGTTTTGAAAGAAGATATCATGTTATACTTTATGACAGATGGGAGGGTATTCTAGATCAGGGAGAATGCAATTTTATTGAAGTATTTTGAAGAACTGGAATATGTTCTATTTCTGCTTCAAGTTAAAAACAGATTAACAGATGGTGATGCAGGGTGTTTAAAATCAAATATTCAAAGACAGAAGAAGCTTTACTCTATAAAGTCTGACAGCCCATACTGTCCCAAGTACAGATCTCACAGTGGAGAAATTGTTGAAATGAAGCCTAATACTGCTAAAATCATCACTACATTTTCTGGTAGTAAGGGACTTGAATTCAATCTTGAGTCTGACAAAGCCTACATCATCAGACTAGATCAGGATATAAGGAAATCTAAAATAAATGATCTCAGGGCTGCTATTTTTCAAACTGGTGAAGATACAGTTGAATTGAAGAATGCTAAAAGGAGGATGTTCAATGAACTTGAATATGTTGTTTTGAAGAACTATCTCAGAACAACTCCTGATATCAAAGAGATCAGAAATTGAAGCCAAGTCAAAGATCTACAACTGCTTAAATTCTGAAGGATGTACAGACTGAAGCTGTTATCAGACCTTGAGGATGGTAAAGCTACAAGGACTGTAAGTTGTAGTTATCTAGTCAAATTCTCATGCATTTGTACTTAATATTTTTGACATCATCAAATATCTGTTAAACTTGTATATTATGCTAATTTACAAGTTAGGGGAGATGGTTAGATATATTTTTGATGTCATGTCTAATATTATTTGTGTTTAGTTTTCAGATCTTACTTAACAGGACAAATCAGTACTTAACTGGAAATCAGTACTTATACTGAAGTTAGGACTTAAGATACAGAACTTAAGTTATTAGAACTTAAGTTATCAGGAGATATTTATCAGAAGATAATATCAGGACTTAAGGAGACGTTCAGATAAGGAAGGCGGATGATTGAAAGGAAAGAATATCAAGATAAACATAAGAAGAGATATGCATGAAGAAGAATTATATGAGGAATAGAATACTTGGAAGAAAAGATAACTGATCGATATATATTAGGAAGCAGAATTGTATTCGATATCAATTAGAAGATTATCTTGTAACTGTGTAGTATATAAACACAGACATAGGGTTCACACTATATGTGTTATCATAATCGAGATTATTATTCATTGTAACCCTAGCAGCTCTCGTGATAATTTGTTCATCACTGAGAGAGAACAGTTCTTTGTAACAGAGTTTATTGTGTTAAATAAAATCTGTATTTTGTTACTTGAGTTTATATATTCGATTTGATTGTAGTAAACACTGTATTCAACCCCCTTCTACAGTGTGTGTGACCTAACAGAATCCAATTGACACCAAGTGGGTATTCAGAAACAAGATGGATGAAAATGGCATAGTTGTCAGGAATAAAGCTAGATTGGTTGCTAAGGGCTAATGTCAACAATAAGGAATAGATTTTGATGAAACTTTTGCTCCTGTTGCAAGACTTGAAGCCATCAGAATTTTCTTAGCCTATCCAGCACATGCCAATTTCAAAGTCTATCAAATGAATGTCAAAAGTTCCTTTCTGAATGGAGATTTGGAGGAGGAAGTCTATGTCAGCCAGCCTCCTGGTTTTGAAGATCCAAATTTTCCAGAATATGTCTACTATCTTTTGAAAGCACTTTATGGATTGAAGCAAGCTCCTAGAGCCTGGTATGTTACGTTGTCTAAGTTTCTCTTGGAAAATCACTTCACAAGAGGTACTGTTGATAAAACTTTATTCTTTAGAAATGTTAATGGCTCTAGTATACTTGTTCAAATTTATGTAGATGATATTATATTTGGCTCTACAGATGAAAAACTTTGCAAAACGTTTTCCAAATTGATGCAAAGTAAGTATGAAATGAGCATGATGGGAGAACTAACTTACTTTCTTGGTTTACAAGTTAAGCAAGTTAGTGATGGAATATTCATTAGTCAAACCAAATACATTGATGATCTTTTAAAGAAGTTTGATCGAATGGATTGCACATCTGCAAAAACTCTCATGGCCACTACAATTAAGCTTGAATTAGACACTACTGAAAAGTCTGTGGATATTTCAAGGTACAAGGGCATGGTTGGCTCACTTCTGTACTTAACAGCTAGTAGGCCAGATATAATGTTTGCTACTTGTCTTTGTGCTCGATTTCAGGCTGATCCTAGAGAATCTCATATAGTAGCTATTAAGAGAATTTTCAAATATCTCAAGGGAACACCAAACCTTGGCATTTGATACCCTAGAGATTCTGATTTTGATCTAACTGGTTATTCAGATGCAGATTATGCAGGTTGTAAAATTGATAGAAAAAGTACAATAGGAACCTGTCAATTTCTAGGAAACAAGCTTGTGTCCTGGTTCAGTAAAACGCAAAATTCAGTTTCTACTTCTACAGCTGAAGCTGAATATATTGATGCTGGCAGTTGCTGTGCACATATTTTATGGATGAAAAACCAATTGTTGGACTATGGTTTATAAGTGGACATAATTCCCATTTTATATGATAACACAAGTGCAATTGCCATCACTGAAAATCCAGTATAGCATTCAAGAACAAAGCACATAGACATCAAGTACCACTTTATTAGGGAACATGGTGATGAATGGTATTGTGGAACTTCATTTTGTTCTAAGTGAAAAGCAGCTTACAGATATCTTTACCAAGCCACTTGATGAATCCACTTTTTCTAGGTTGGTAAGTGAGTTAGGTATGCTTAATTATTTTTAAATCTTTTCAGATATTTTTGCAAGTTAAAATGCAGCCAGAAACTTAATTGATTTTTCTGTTTTAGAAGAAATTTTGGCTAGGTCAAAATTTACATCTCGATGGATGCTCATTATCCATCGAGTTTGATCATCCGTTGGGATAGAATAGCTTAGTAAAAATCAATTATTTTTCTGGATTATTTTATACCCAACGGATAACTGTTTTATCCTCATCCGTCGAATTGCCTACATCCTAGTCGTTAAAAGTACTGAACATTATCCATCGGATATACTTACAATCTGTAAGTATATCACGACGAATAATTGACAGAATTTTGACAGTTTTATTTTAAACGGTTATTTTAGGCAATTTTAGTTAGTTACTTTATTACTTTTGACAGTTTATTTCTGAGATAGTATAAAAGCTAAATTCGTTTTCATTCTTTTCTTTTATCATTCTCAAAGCAATTTCTCTAACTCTTTTCTTCTTCAAAGCAAATACTCTCTCTCTCTCTCTCTGCAAATTTCCTCACCTTAAAAATGGCACCAGTAGTCAAAATCATGTCTCAGTTTGAATTCATTTATGAGAAAAATAATTTCATAGCTCTTATGAACAAGGAGATTCCGGCTTTTGAAGATTTTCACAAAATGATGGATTTTGTGAAGGAATGCAAACTCATTTATGCTATGTTGAAATCACCCACAATCTACTGTGAAGTTATGGGGGAGATATGGACAACTGTTGTGTACTGGTCTACTGACAAAGCCATAACTTTCACTCTCAAAGGTAAACAATACTACATTAACAGTGATGTAATTCAAGCATGCTTTAAGATTCCTGAGAACACTACTACTGAACCCCACACAGATGATAATTTAGTTACCATGCTTAATTCTATTGGCTATGCTCTTCCTACCACTAAGCTTAGTGAGATTAGAAGACTAGGTCTTAGGAAAGAGTGGAGTTATCTGTGTGATGTAGTTACCAAAGTGTTTTCTGGTAAGATAAGTAACTTTGATTATGTCAACATTGGCATGCTTAACATACTTTATATGCTACTTACTGATAAGTACCATAACTTCAGTGATATGATCATGTTTGAGTTAGGTTACAAGTTAGGTGAAATTAAAAAGAGAAATAAAAATATCTATTATGTTAGATTCTTTAAGATTCTTGCTAACCATTTTGTTGAGGACATTGTTGTTGAGAACCCAACCAACAAACTGGATTGTTGGGTTCAAGAAAGGAGAGTGCTTACAGATCTTAACAGAGCAAGTCATCACAATGAGGTGCCCCGTTTCTATTTTCCAATCATGGAGGGCCCTCAGGTAAGTGAGGTAAGCACCACTATCCCTACATTCCAACCTCTCAAATTTCTTTGCCTTTGACTGTGGCCATGACATCTGGGTCAATGACCAAACAGATGCCTACCCAAGCCACCAAAACAAAAATTTCAAAAACCAAATCAAAGAAAACCCCCTCTGGTTACTCTCAAAAGAAACCAGTTGAAAAATCTATCAAACACCAAGAGGAGAGTCTGAAGGTGAGTGATTTAGGTGAGGGGCAGGGTGAACATCAAAGAAGCCCTTAGGATAAGGTTGGAGAGGTGAGTGTTTCCCCGCTTAGCCACACTGCAGTTTCCCAACAAACTGCAGTGCTTAAAAAGGACTTAAGCTCATTGTTAGTTGCATCCTCCCAAAAGGATGTAGCTATTGAACAAAGCTCCCAGCCAAGAGCACAGGCCAAGTAGGTAAGGGACACTAGCTCACCCCAAACATATGCCAGAAAGAAGAAATCCAAACCAACTGGGGATACACAGGGTGCACACACAGTGCCTACTGCAGTCAAAGACTCAGTACATGCACCATCACAAATTCAATTTGATGTGGCTCCAATAAATGTGGAGTCACAGCCAAAATCCTTAGTCATAGAAGCACCACAAACACCAAACTCTCCCACAAATTCTCTGGATGTGGATATGATCAATACATCAATTCATGATTCCCCTTCTTTAACTCTGTTGAGGAAGCCAAAATCTAGTGCAAGTGAGCATCATCTTTTGGATGATTTGTTGGCTCACTTGCCAATTCTTTCAGGAAATATTGAGACATTTGTGCCCAAATTTTCATCAATCTGCACAGAGTCTACAATAGTCTCCACTCCAAACTCATTCATTTTTTTTATTCCGGTTGATATTGTTCATCCTTCGGTTAGTGATTGTATCCCAATGGATGTGCCTAACAGCAGTCATCCTTCGGCTATCCTAACTACTACCCCGATGGATGTTTCTCATCCGTCGGTACTCACTACACACACTAAAATTTCAACAATTATTACAAGTGTAGATGAGTTAGTAGTTGTACAATCACTCTTAGGACTGAGGGAAGGGAGTGAAATGAGTGATAGGCTGGGTTGTTCCTGGGCAAAAGGAGAGGAAATGAGTGAACTCATGCAGGTTATTTCTTCCAGCCTGGAAAAAGAGAGTGAGCGGAGTTCCACCTTAGAAGGTGAAGGTGAGGGTATGAGGGTGGTGAGCCAAGGGGAGCCTTTGATGCAAAAAAAGAGAGAAATTGAGAGAAATACAGGTACAAGAGAAATAAGGATGGAATCTATTGCTAGTGAGTTAATGAATATCAGTGATACAGACAAAGAGAAACTATTTAAGCAAGATTATCAAACTGTAATTGATTCTATCTCTTTGGATGTTGAGACATATACTCATCCTGTCACAGCATATCAAATTTTGGCTGGACAGGGCAATGAGGAGGCTGAGAAGCTACTCAACTTGGTGCACACTACAGCTTCAATACAAAGGGCCAAGTATGCTATCACAGCCATGCCAAACAAGGTTGATGATGATGTTGAATATGGAACTGGTGAGTCTGAAGACTTCTTTGAAGATGAAGATGGTGATGGAGAAGAGTTCATGGACATAGGGGGAGAAGTAGGCCCTAGCTCTAGATCAAACATTCCACCTTGGGTGTTTTCTAAAGAGTGTAATAAACAACATTTCAAGATAACTCTTTTCCACATCATTCAACAGACACACACTGCTCTTCAAGCCACCACTAATGCAATCACCAAGAAGCTTCTATAGGCACACCTCAATTCTCTACAACTACATCAAATACAAGCTCTTCAACACAATCAAGATGTCACTTCAATCAAAACAGAGATTGACCAAGTCAAGATGAATGTCTCTGAAAGATTGGATGCTACATTTCCAAATACAACAATGCTTGACATCAACAGACAGTTGAGAAGAAATTCTAATCTTGCAACTAAAGTGAATTCCTTGGACACAAGATTGAAAGCAGTTGAAGCCTCTCTCACAGCTATTCATCTACATCAAGCACAGCAAACTCAATTGCTACAAAAGTTAGTGGCTGCACAGACTTCTACCTCCACTCTACTTGATGATAACAAAAAAATGGAGAAAGAGTCAACAATCCCAGTTAGTCAAGGAGAGTCAACCAGTGAGGGGGAGCATGTGATAAATTTTCAAATCAGTCAAGTAATAGTTCCAAAAATTACTTTGCCAAAGCCACCAGTATTGGACAGCATTGATCTGATCCAAATAGCAGTTATTAAACTGAATTCAAACTCAAATCTCAAGATGCTTGATGTTGCAGCTACTGAGAAGGAATTGGATGATAAATGGAAATAGATTGATGTAGAAATATAAAAGAAATTTGGTCAAATACAGAAACCAGACAAGACTTTTCATCACCACTCACAATTCAAGCAAATCTCAATGAATGAAATGAGTCTAAGCAGCTTGGAAAAAGGCCAAACTTCATGCATCAAATCTCCAAAAGCAAATCTGATTTTGAAGCCTAAAAAGAACTATCCAAAGTTATCAGACAAGAATCCCTTGGATCTCATGTTTGAGACTCCAAAACTAGATGAAAAGAAGTTGTTGGCAAGGTCCATAACATTTTACAAAGATCCATCTGATTCAGTACAAAAGAAGAGAATTGCCAAGATCTACAGGAATGGTAAGGAAATCTGTGTGGTGGTTGGACACCCTCAGTTTGTAGAAGCTAAGAAGGAAGAAAAAGAAAGGATCAAGCAAGAAAAGAAGCAGGCTACCTTAGATGCTAAAAAGCTCAAACAAAAGAAGAAGCAAGCTGCTATCTTGGCCAAACTTCAAGCTGTGAAGACTACAACTGAGATATCTGCAAAACCACATGTGATTACTGAAGCTCAAGATCAACAAATTCAAAATGAACCTCAACAGAAAAGGAAATTCAGATACAAGGTTCACTCTAAAAGAAAATTGGACTTAAGTGATGAGGAAATGGAAGACTACATTCCCAAATAGTCTATAACTTCAACTCAAACATCCAAGCCCTTAGTGGTACATTAGGAATTCAAGGTGGATCTAATAAAGAACTTTCATGGTGAGCCTATAATACCCAATGATGAGCCAATATACTGGGAAAGTTTGCCAATTCCTGAACTCAATTTACCTATCTTCAACAAGCCAAAGAGAAAAAATCTAGAGCAATCAAGAAGGTCAAGCCTGTGACTCTCAGAACCAAAACCTCAGCTAAAACTCAACCAACTGTCAACAAAGGAGATCTTTTATATATCTGTGACATCAAGGAGTTTTCATATATAAACCTCTACTTGGATGAATTGGAAGAAGTAAGAGGTATTGATGCTCCCAGACATCTTCCTGAAAGACTGGTGTTTAAGTACAAGGGAGGGAGAGAAATCACATGGCCACTTCATAGGATACTTCAGGAAAGCTGCTCTATACTGATAAAGATCTTCTCATCCTTCAAGAAAAACTTCGGTTTCAATATAACTGCAAGGAAATTGGTCCTAAAGAAGATAGAAGATCTAAGGACTGATAAAGCCAAGAATGCACTTCCAAGAACTCTAGCAATTCCCTTCACAAGAAGTAGAGTGCATTTGAGGCCTTATTAGCTAATGGAGTTCATAGATGACAAGGGTGTTAGAAGATTCTTCAGACTGGATGACCAATTGAGTATCTCTAGCAATGAGACTCTATTAGAAATGCAAGAAAAGTTGGATCTATCTGAAGCTGATGAACTTGAATTTCACAGACAACTCTAGAATCAAATAGAAGAGAATAACAGAAAGCTTGGGAAGAAATCCAGATAATCAAGGAAATAGAAATCATCTGCTCAGACTAGAGGAGCACCTTGATAATGATTGTGAGAACTCTTTGCACACTTTGCTTTGTTCAATTTCAATAAACTTGTAGCACTTGTCAGTTTTATCTACTCTATTTTAATCTGTACATTTAGGGTGTTTTGTTATCATCAAGTTTCTCTTAATTTATGGCTACAATTCCAGTAGACATAAATGGGGGGAGATTGTTAGGAATATGTTGTGAACTTGATGATAAGTTAAAAAAACACCTTAGTAGATTTAACTTAGTGATTTTTGTAGCTCTCGACGGATGTTCTATTACAGTCCTGATGGATGAACTTTATAGTCCCGACGGATGACAACTAAACATCCATCGAGAGTGTAGCTTATGTAACAAATAAGTATTGTAGCACATTTCTGCAAACAACATATTTTAGTTGAGTAGATGTTGTAGATTCTGTAAGTCATAGTGACTACTAGATTGATGTACAAAATATGTTGGCTAATTGTAAATATAAGATGTCTTGTAATTTTGTACAGATAAAATAGAGTCAAGTGGCAGAAAGACTCCCAATGGATAATATACAAAGGCTCCTGACGGATGATCAACAAAGTACCCAACGGATAATCAACTTGACTCCCGACGGATGATCATATTCAAAATAGCTGTTGATAGTGACAACACAGTCACATGCGTCGGGTGATTGCAAAAGGAATATGGCAGCCTGTTAAGCAGGATTTCGAGAACAAAGAATCATTACCATTTCCATGCAAATGTGAAGATATTCAAATATGCTGGAATAGAGTAATGAAGTAGCATGAAGTTAGACTAGATATAGTTTTGTTTAATTATCTTGTCTTACTGTCATGTAACTTGGTGATATATATACCAAGTGTAGCAAGTAGAACATTTAACTAAGCAAGCTTATTTTCAGAGAAACATATCACCATGTATTCTGTAATAATTTCTCTGTAGTTCTGTTAGTTCAACTTGTAAAGCAGCTGTGAGCTATTCAAAGCTTCACAGAGTTCTCAATCTGATATATAAATAAATAAATAAATATATGTATATATATATATATATATCTGGTGGATACTTTCAAATCCACCAGAAAGTTTTAAAGCTTGTGTTTTATTACTTAGTGATTTGATTTCTATTACTCTTTCATTCCACACTATTACAAATCAAACACTGTTATATATATTAAGTTAGGACAATTTTTAAAATCTCAAAAGTAGCTAGAATTACATTCAACCCCCCTTCTGTAGTTCTTGTTGTATTGTTTAGGGAATAACAGAAGACCCGAAGTAAACCCATGTTGGGTCTGAGTTGAGTTTGAGTTGAGATTATCAAATACAGTATTGTGTTTTAAGATAGGATGTTGTTAAGAAAGGTGTGAGGTGAATATATTGACACTTTAGATGTATTGAGATTCCTAGATCCTATAGTTAAAAAGAGTCGACAGCTCGACGGAGAATGGGTAAATTACCCTATTTTTCATGTGGTTTCAAAGAAAAAGGAGATTGATTCGCATGAGAACTTCGTATAGGAAAAGATAAATGAGTTTCAGTACGATCCAACTTAGAATTATATAGTAGGACAAGCTTCAGTCTGGAGGTAATGAATTGATTGAAGCTGATGAAGAGCCAATGTCGCAAGTGTAAAGGCACCACTGTGGCGAGAAGCTTATTATCACTTTTTCGGTGTTGCGCAAGAAATGACATCTACCATATTAGATGTACTCAAGAATGCAAGAAATACGACCCTATCAACGGACAGGACGTGGAATTGCGTCAATCGGTTGTAACTACGACATCAAGGATGATGATGAAAATATCAAAGATAGTATCAGATGCCAGCACGGGAGTTAGAGGTACGAATAAACTAGTATGCAACGGTAAATGAAGTTTCGTCTACTAATAAAATTTTTGCCGACTAATGAAGGAGAAATGAACCCAATAAGGGGTAGAAGATATACTGAAGTGGATGGACCCTTAGGTGGTCATTTCTTCAATTAGTTACCTTGTTGTGGTTGAAGAGAACAACAACCAACTCATATAGTAAGGACGACCAGATGTTCGATTTTCAAAACTCGAAAACAAGTTTTCGAAAAAGGTTTTCTTAACAGAATTTCTAAAAGATCTTTACACAAACTGAGTTTTAAAGTTCGGTTGTCAAATTACTACCTGAAATCTTGTTGTTATAAGTATTAGATTATCCAGAAAAATACTTGATTGAACTCAGTATTGTTAGTTCAGAGTGCCAAGTAGACCCGTTAATACGGAGAAGTTTAAAATTTTCTCGAAAGAAGAGTGCAAACCTTGTTTAATAGTATCAACAATCGAATCAATATACAGGAACATTATTTATCCAATTTATGAAATTATTAAAGTTTAAAATGGGTTAGTTGACCCAAAAGAAGCTCGAGGATGATTGAGTAAAATGGAGGAATCTTTCAGATGATTGAAGAAGAATAATGTTGTGCATATGTTGTGTACTTGATGATTACATGAACAAAACACCTAAGTAGATTTTACTTAGTAAAATAATGTAGCACTCGACGGATAAGAATTGTAGACCCGATGAATAACTCATCATAGTCTCGACGGATGATGACTTATTATCCATCGAGTGAGTAGCTTATGTAATAATGAGTCTGTAGCACATTTCTGCATACACCTTTGTATAGATTCTGTAGTAGCATATAAGTCATGTTGACTTTAACTAGATATGCAGAATAGGTTGATTAATTGTACATAGATGATGTCTTGTAATTCTGCATAAATGAATTGAAGTCAAGTGCCAAAATAGCTACCGACGGATGATTAACAAAGCCATCGATGGATGATCAAATGGCTATCAACGGATGTTCAATATAGCAGTCGACGGATGATCAATAAAGTCATTAACGGATGATCATAAACTCGACGGATGATCATGTACTCAACGGATAAAGAATTCAAATATCAGTTGACAGTGACAGTATAGTCACATGCGTCGAAGTGTATGCAAATGGAATGAGGAAGCCTATTAACTGGGTAATAGAGAACAAAGTAGCAAAGTATTAGACTCGATAGTTTTTATAATGATCCTGTCTTTTGACTTTGTAATCTTGGTAATATATAAACCAAGAAGTAGCAAATATAAACATGGATCTGAGATAAAAAAAGTGAGAACATTTGTAAGCAGAATTCTTAGCATTTCTCTGTATTCTCAGTAGTTCAATATTTGTAAGTAGCTGTGAGCATTCTTGCACACAGGGTTCTCTCGATATATAATATATCTCTCTGGTGGAATCATTCAAATCCACCAGAAAGTTTTTAAAGACTCTTGTTTTTAATTACTTGTGTTTTGATTCACTTAAGTTTTATTCCGCATTGTGCTAATCAATACACTTATATTTATATTTGAGTTAGAACATTTTATTTCAAGAAAATTTTTTAAGAATTCCATTCAACCCCCCTTCTGTAATTCTTGTCATATTGTTAAGGGACTAACAATTGGTATCAGAGCAAGCTCTTAACTTACAAAGAGTTTAAAGATCAAAACAATACAGCAAGATGAACAAGAAGGATGTTGGAGTCAAGATCCCTTTTCTGGATAAAGATAATTACCATCATTGGAAGGTAAAGATGCATTTTCACATGTTTTCTCAAGATGAGGCCTATGTGGACTGCATAGAAAGAGGCCCTCATGTTCCAATGAGAGCTGCAACAGGAAACGAGCCATCAGTCCCCAAGCCAAGGCATGAATGGTTTGATCCTGACATTGAACAAGTCAGGAAGGATAAAAAGGCCATGAATATCCTGTTTAATGGAGTTGATGGAGATATGTTTGACAACATTATCAATTGAAAAACTGCCAAGGAAGTTTGGGATACAATATAGATCATCTGTGATGGCACTGAGCAAGTTAGAGAAAATAAGATGCAGCTCCTGATTCAGCAATATGAGCATTTTTATAATGAAGAAAGTGAGTCTCTCACTGACATCTTTAGTAGGTTTCAGAAACTACTAAATGCTCTAAAGTTGCATGGAAGGGTCTATCAGACAAAAGAATCCAATCTGAAATTCCTTAGATCTCTTCCAAAGGAATGGAAACCAATGACAGTCTCATTAAGAAACTCACAAGATTATAAGGAGTTTACTTTGGAGAGACTGTATGGCATCCTGAAAACCCATAAGCTTGAAATAGAGCAGGATGAAAGGATGGAGAGAGGAAAGAAGAAAGGAAGATCCATTGCACTAGTTGCTGAGTTGGAAAAGGAGAAGAAAGTGAAGATGGATGTTGTTGAATCAACTTTAAGGGTCTGTGAGAACAAGGGCAAGGGGCTTGCAGTAGAAAGTGAAGATTCATTGAGCCAAGATGACATGGAGGACATTGATGAGCACCTAGCATTTATTTCCAGGAGATTTGCCAAGCTCAAGTTCAAGAAGCACTTTGGAGCAGCCAAGCCAAATAGAAACATGGTGGATAAATAAAAATTCAAATGTTTCAAATGTGGCTTGGTAGGGCATTTTGCCAGTGAGTGTATGTAGTCAGATTCCAGTAAGAAAAAGTTTGAGTCTGTGGATTATAAGCAAAAATACTTTGATCTACTCAAGCAAAAGGAAAGGGCTTTTATTACACAAGAAAATGACCGGGTAGCACATGGTCTGGATGAAGATGAAGATGTCAGCTATGTCAATCTAGCCCTAATGACCAAGTCTGATGTGATAGAAACAAGTTCTTCAAGCAATCAGGTAATTACTACAAAACTTGCACATTTATCTAAAGCTGAGTGTAATGATGCCATTAATGACATGTCTACAGAGTTATATCATTTGCGTGTTACACTTAAGTCTCTTACTAAAGAAAATGCTAAAATCAAATAAAACAATTTGTTTTTGAGTGAGAGAAATAATGTGCTTGAGTCTCAGTTTATTGATTTTGAGAAATTAAGAATTGAGTGTAAGATTGCTAAGGAGGAATTAACTGAGTCCTTGAAAAAGGAAGAAATTTTGAAGAAGCAGCTCGAGCGTGAACAAGAGGTGATTAAGGCATGGAAAACATCCAGGGATGTCCATGTTCAAATCACCAAAGTTCAAGGAATCGAGTCCTTCTGTGATGAAGCCTGGAAAAAGAACAAAGAGAAACTAGAACCTAATTTGGTAGATGGACTGCTAATAGATGTAGACTCGACGGATGATGAGGATCATCCGCTGGATAACAAAAAGTGTTATTCGTCAATTGATGAAAATCATCATCCGTCGGCTGTGAGCAAGCCCATCAGTAAAGATAAAGTAGTTAAGCTGAATGAGAAGTATGGGTCTGTTTCCAAGAACTTTGTTTCAGGAGAGTCGAGTCAAGTTAAGAAAGGGAAAAAGGCTAATGTTGGTCACATGACTATCAAACAGTTAAGTGACAGACTTGAAAAGATTGAGGTAAAAACAGAGACTAAATGGAAAAATAATAGGAATGGTAAAGTAGGGATTAACAAACATAATAACTACACACCTGATAAATATGCTCCTAGAAAAATCTGTGTCAAGTGTGGTAGTGTAAATCATCTGTCTGTTAATTACAAATCTGCCATGTCTACTTCCATGTCTGTGCAACCTCAATTTCCTACCATGAATGCCATGCCTCCCATGCATGTTAATGTTATGTCTACACAGAACATGAATGCACAGTTTGCTAATATGCCATTTGCACCTAATCCTTATTATGCTGCATATAGTATGCCACAAATGCCATTTAGCATGTCTTACTGGAATAAAATGTTTACACATAGCATGCCATTTCCTGTTAGTCATAATATGCATGATAATTCTGTTGCAATGAGTGGTTTCAAAGGCCCAACTCAAAATGACTAAGGATGAATCTGAAATTCCCAAGTCAAATGAAATAAAGCCTAAGAAACAGAAAAAGAAAGCTAACAAGGCAGGACCCAAGAAAACTTGGGTACCAAAATCAACTTGATTTGATTTTGATGTGTGCAGGGAAACATAAAGATTCTTTGGTACTTGGATAGTGGTTGTTCAAGACACATGACTGGTGATTCTACCCTGCTCACAGAGTTTAAGGAGAGAGCTGGCCCAAGTATTACTTTTGGAGATGACAGCAAAGGTTATACTGTGGGATATGGATTGATTTCAAAAGACAATGTCATCATTGAGGAGGTTGCTTTAGTGGAACGTCTCAAACACAATATGTTGAGTATCAGCCAGCTTTGTGATAAGGCAATTCAGTAACCTTCAACTCAGAAGCCTGTGTTGTGACTAATAAAAGAAGCAACAAAGTGGTTCTCACTGGTGTGAGAAAAGGAAATGTGTACCTAGCTGATTTCAACTCATCTAATGCAGAATCTGTAACTTGTCTTCCCAGTAAAGCAAGTCAGGATGAAAGTTGGCTATGGTACAAGAAGCTATCCCATTTAAACTTCAAGACCATGAATGAGCTAGTAAAGAAAGAACTGGTCAGAGGCATTCCTCTAGTAGAGTTTTCTAAGGATGGACTGTGTGATGCCTGCCAAAAAGGGAAGCAGATTAAAGCATCATTCAGGAAGAAACATGATTCAACAATTGAAGAGCCTTTGCAACTGCTTCACATGGATTTGTTTGGACCAGTCAATGTATTGTCAATCTCAAGGAAAAGATTTTGCCTAGTAATTGTAGATGATTTCTCAAATTTCTCTTGGACATATTTCCTAAAGTCTAAAGATGAGGCTAGTGAAATCATCATCAATCACATAAGGCAAATCAATAATCATCCTGATTTCAAGGTTAGAAGAATCAGGAGTGACAATGGAACTGAGTTCAAGAATTCTGTCATGAGAGCATTTTGTGAGGAAAATGGGATTCTGCATGAGTTTTCAGCAGCAAGGACTCCACAACAGAATGGAGTAGTGGAAAGGAAGAACAGATCACTTATTGAAGCTGCAAGGACAATGCTTGAAAAATCTAAGTTACCAACATATTTCTGGGCTGAAGCTGTAAATACTGCATGTTACACTCAGAATATTTCTCTGGTTAATCAAGCAAGATGCATGACTCCCTATCAATTATTCAAGAACAAGAAGCCAACTCTTAACTTTCTTCATGTCTTTGGCTGCAAATGCTATATTCTGAGAAATCAAACTGATCAAAATGGGAAGTTTGATGCTAAAGCAGATGAAGGAATTTTTGTTGGATATGTTGTTGGTAAAGCATATAGAGTCTACAATCTAAGAACCAACATTGTTGTGGAATCAATACATGTTGTGTTTGATGATAAAAAGATTGAAGGACTGAAAGATGGAGATTACCATGAGAGCCTCAAATTCGATAATATGGAGATGGTTAGTGATGACAGTGATGATGAAAGTGATCAAGAAACAGTGTCTAAGGATAATGCAGATAAATCTACTACCAATGAAACACAAAAGTCAACATCTGTCGAGTTGCATAATGCTTCATCCGTCGGGAGGCAATCTGGGTTATCCGTCGGGAGACAACCAGCTTCATCCGTCGGTACTCAAAATTCACCATCCGTCGGGTTATCAAAAGGAGCAGGAAGTCAAGATAAATCACCTATAGAAAGTTCCCATTTCTCAAATCAAAGATCCACAAACTCAGAGGGAGTTTCTAACAATCAAAACTCAATCACACATCAAGACAACAATGAGGTTTCTTCATCTAGAGCTAATCTACCTCAACAAAGAAAATGGACAAAAGATCACCCTTTTGAGCTTATCATTGTTGATGTTTCCTCTAGAGTTCAAACAAGAAGAGCAACTCAGGAAGAATGTCTACACAGCAGCTTTCTTTCCAAGGAAGAACCAAAGAAGGTAAAAGAAGCTTTGTTGGATCCTGATTGAATTTTAGCTATGCAGGAGGAGCTAAACCAATTTGAAAGGAATAATGTATGGAAGCTGGTGCCCAAGCCTAAAGGAAAGGATCCAATAGACACCAAGTGGGTATTCAGAAACAAGATAGGTGAAAATGGCATAGATGAAAATGGCATAGTTGTCAGAAACAAAGCTAGATTGGTTGCTAAGGGCTATTGTCAGTAAGAAGGAATAGATTTTGATGAAACATTTGCTCCTGTTGCAAGACTTGAAGCCATTAGAATCTTCTTAGCCTATACAACCCATGCCAATTTCAAAGTCTAACAAATGGATGTCAAAAGTGCCTTTCTGAATGGAGATTTGGAGGAAGAAGTCTATATCAGTCAACCTCCTGGTTTTGAAGATCCAAATTTTCCAGAACATGTCTATTATCTTCTAAAAGCACTTTATGGACTGAAGCAAGCACCTAGAGCCTGGTATGACACTATATCAAAGTTCCGTTTGGAAATCACTTCACAAGATGTACTGTAGATAAAACTTTATTTTTCAGAAATGTTAATGGCTCTAGTATACTTGTTCAAATTTATGTAGATGATATTATTTTTGGCTCTACAGATGAGAAACTTTGCAAAAAGTTTGCCAAATTGATGCAAAGTAAGTATGAAATGAGTATGATGGGAGAACTAACTTACTTTCTTGGTTTACAAGTTAAGCAAGTTAGTGATGGAATATTCATTAGTCAAACTAAATATATTTTTGATCTTCTAAAGAAGTTTGATCTAATGGATTGCACATCTGCAAAAACTCCCATGGCCACTGCAACTATGCTTGAATTAAACACTACTGAAAAGTCTGTGGATATTTCAAGTTATAGAGGCAAGGTTGGCTCACTTCTGTACTTAACAGCTAGTAGGCCAGATATAATGTTTGCTACATGTTTATATGCTAGATTTCAGACTGATCCTAGAGAATCTCACTTAATAGCTATTAAGAGAATTTTCAGATATCTCAAGGGAACACCAAACCTTGGCATTTGGTACCCTAGAGATTCTGGTTTTGATCTAACTGGTTATTCAGATGCAGATTATGCAGGTTGTAGAATTGATAGAAAGAGTACAATGGGAACCTGTCAATTTCTAGGAAACAAGCTTGTGTCCTTGTTCAGTAAAAAGCAAAATTCAGTTTCTACTTCTACAGCTGAAGCTGAATATATTGCTGCTGGCAGTTGCTGTGCACAGATTTTATGGATGAGAAATCAATTGCTAGACTATGGTCTGCAAGTTGAGAGGATTCCTATTTTCAGTGATAACACAAGTGCAATTGCCATCACTGAAAATCCAGTACAACATTCAAGGACAAAGCACATAGATATCAAGTACCATTTCATAAGGGAACATGTAATGAATAGTACTGTGGAACTGCATTTTGTTCCCAGTGAGAAGCAGCTTGCAAATATCTTTACCAAGCCACTGGATGAATCCACCTTTTCAAGGTTGGTAAGTGAGTTAGGTATGCTTAATTATTCTTAAATCTATCTGAGTTAATTTGCAAGTTGAAATGCAGCCAGAAATTTAATTGATTTTTTAGTACTTGGATGAAATTTTGGCTAAGTCAAAATTTACATCTCGACGGATGACCCTTATCCATCGAGTTTGGTCATCTATCGAAATATAATTTGCTAATAAAAATCAATTACTTTTCTAGAATATTTTATGTCTCGACGGATAACAGTTTATCCTCATCCGTCTAATTGTCTTAATCTCAGCCGTTAATTCCCTAAACATTATCCATCGAGTATACTTACAGTTTGTAAGCATAACACGACGGATAATGGATGGAATTTTTACAGTTTATTTTTAAACGGCTATTTTAGGCAATTTCTATTGGTTACTTTATTTTACTTTATTATTTTTATCAATTATTTTTGAGATAGTATAAAAGCTTATTTCATTGCAATTGCTTTTCTTTTATCATTCTCAATTCAACTGCTCTAATTTCATTCTCTCTCAAAGCACTTACTCTCTTTTTCTCCAAGCTCTTATTCTCTAACAATGGCACCTGTTGTAAAGATTATGTCTCAAACTGGGTTCATTTATGAGAAGAACAATTTTACTGCATTAGTGAACAAGGGAATTCATCAATCGGATGATTATCACAAGATGATGGACTTTGTGAAGAATTGCAAGCTCAATTATGCCATGCTGGAATCACCCACAATCTTCTGTGAAGTTGTTGAAGAGATGTGGACCACTACTACCTACAACTCTACAGATAAGACCATCACTCTAACCATTAAAGGTAAAGAATTCTGTATAAATAGTGATGTGATAAAAGCATGTTTCAAAATTCCTGATAATAATGTGACTTCATCACACACTGACACTGATATAGTCAATATGCTCAATTCCATGCACTATGCACTTCCTACTTCTAAACTGAGTGATATTAGGAGAATGGGTCTTAGAAAAGAGTGGAGTTTCTCGTGTGATGTAGTTACAAAGGTTTTCTCAGGAAAGATCAGTAATTTTGATTCAGTGAATATTTTCATGCTTAACATGCTATACATGCTAGTTACAGATAAATTTTATAATTTCAGTGATCTTGTCTTGTTTGCGTTCGGTTTTAAATTAGGGGAGTTAAATAAAAGAGGTAAAAATGTGTATTATGCTAGATTTCTTTTGTTATTAGCTAACCACCTCTGTGAAGAGATTGTGCTTGAGAACCCTAACAACAAACTGGATTGTTGGGTTCAAAAGAGAAGACTCATTGCATATTTGAACAGGGCCAATCATCACAAGGATGTGCCAATGTTCTACTTTCCTGTAATGCAAGCACCTCAGGTGAGTGAGGTAAGTTCATCCATCCCTACAACTATTCCAACCTCCACAATTTTTTTGAGTTCAAGAGTAGTTATGGCAACTGTGCCAATGACCAAACAGTTGCCTACCAAAGCTGCCAAACCTACTATTATTTCAAAATCTAAATCAAAGAAAGCCCCCTCTGGTATCTCCCAAAAGATGCCAGTTGCAAAATCCACAAAAGCCAAAGAGGGGAGAGTGAAGGAGGGTAAGTTAGGTGAGGGAAGGGGTGAACATAAAAGAAACCCCAAGAATAAGGTTGGAGAGTTGAGTGAATCCCAGCCTAGCCACACTGCAGTTTCCCAACAAACTGCAGTGCTTAAAAAGGACAAAAGCTCACTTCTAGCTGCATCCTCCCAAAAGGATGTAGCTATTGAACAAAGCTCTCAACCAAGAGCACAGGCCAAGAGGGTAAGGGACACAAGCTCACCCCAAACTTATGCCAGAAAGAAGAAATCAAAAACCTCTGGGGATGCACAGGGTACACACAGTGCAAACTGGTGCAACAGACACAGTCACTGCACCTTCACAAATTCAACTTGATGTGGCTCCAATAAATATGGAGTCACAGCCAAAATCTCTAGTTATAGAAGCACCTCAAACACCATACTCACCAACAAATTCTCTGGATGTGGATATGATAAACACATCAATTCCTGATTCCCCTTCTTTAACTCTGTTGGGGAAGCCAAAATCTAGTGCAAGTGAGCATCATCTTTAAGATGATTTGTTGGCTCACTTTCCAATTCTTTCAGGAACTGTTGTGTCATCTGTGCCTAAAATATCTTCAATCAGCACAGAGTCAACAATAGTTTCTATTCCCAGCTCATTCATTTCTACTCTCTCGACGGATATTGCTCATCCGTCGAGTAGTGATTGTATCCTGATGGATAAGCCTAACAGCAGTTATCCGTCGAATAGCAAAATCACTCACTCGATGGATATCACTCATCCGTCGAGTATCTCTGCATTGCTTCAAACTTCAATTCTTTCAAGTGCAGAAGATTTAGTGGTTGTACAGTCACTCTTAGGATTGAGAGAGAAGAGTGTTTTGAGTGAGAGTCTGGGTTGCTCCCAGGAAAAAGGAGAGGAAATGAGTGAAAATCTGCAATCCATTTCTTCAGGATTGGCAAAAGGGAGTGAGAGGAGTCCCACCTTAGTAGGTGAAGGTGAGGGTGTGAGGGTGGGGAGCCAGGTTGAGACCCTGATGCAACAAAAGAGAGAAAATGAGAGAAATGCAGGTACTGGAGCAATAAGGATGGATGTCATTGCTAGTGAGTCAATGAATGTCCAGGATGCAGACAGGGAAGGACTATCTCAGCATCCTAAAGCTGTTATAGATTCTACTTCCCTTGATGCTGAGGCATTTACTCACCCTGTTCTAGCTTATCAAATTCTAGCTGAACAGGGCAATGACAATGCAGAAAGGATGCTCAATCTGGTGCATACCACTCAGTCTATGCACAGAGCTAAGGATGCCATCACAGCTTTACCTTCTACAGCTGGTGATGTGGACTATGAGACTGGGAGTTCAGCTGATTTCTTTGGAGATGGAAGTGGGGATAGTGAAGATGAAGCAATGGACATAGGGGGAGAAGTAGGCTCAAGCTCAAGGTCAGGTATGCCATCATGGGCATTCTCAAAGAACTGTGATGAGCATTACTTCAAGACAACCCTGATCCAGTTAATCAATCAGACAAATACTGCTCTTCAAACCACTACCAATGCAAGCACCAAGAAGCTCCTTCAGGAACATCTTGCCTCCCTGCAACTTCAACAAATATAAGGCTTCCAGCATGCTAGAGATGTGAATTCTATGAAGGGTGATATTAAGGAGATGAAGAAGGCTATTTCAGACATGATAGATTCTAAACTTCCAGAAGCTACAATGCTTGACATCAAGAGGCAATTAAGGAAAAATTCTGATCTGTCAACCAAGATAGATGCCTTGGATACAAGAATGTCAGCCATGGAAGCATCTTTGACTGCCATTCATCTCCATCAAGCCCAATAAACTGATCTACTTCAAAAACTGGTGGCAGCTCAAACCCCCTCCACAGCTCAACTTTATGATAACAAAAAGGGGGAGAAAGGACCAAGTGAGGGGGAGAAGCTTCAGATACAAATCAGTAAAGTAATTGTGCCTTCAATTACTATCTTAAAGCCACCAGTAACAGATGGTATAGATCTGATTCAAGCAGCAACAGCCAACTTGAAAGTTGCTGAGAAGGAAAAGTTGAGTTTGGTCAACTGGGAGAAGATTGATGAGGAGATATAGAAGAAATTTGAACTTGTAAAGGAGCCAGTTAAGTCAGCCATCCATCACTCTCAAGTCAAGCAGATTAGTGTGAATGAGATGAGCATGAACTATCTGGAAAGAGGACAATCTTCCTGCATCAAGTCTCCAAAGGCTGAAATGATTCTTAAACCAAGGGCAAACTACTCAAAATCATCTTTGAAGAACCCCTTTGACACTGTGTATGAGACACCCAAGCCTAATGAGAAGAAGCTTATGTCAAGATCAATTGCCTTCTATAAAGATCCAGCTGATTCAGCTTCTAAAAGGAGGATTGCTAAGATTTTCAGAAATGGGAAAGAAATTTGTGTGGTGGCTGGACACCCTTAATTTGCTCAAGCAAAGAGAGAAGAAAAAGCTAGATTGAAGCAGGAAAAGAAGCAGTGTAACGACCGAGGAATTACGCTTGTATTATATTATAATAATAATAAATTATGTGTATTATTATATGATTAAATGTGTTAAGTCGTTGAACCCTAACTGCTATGTGTTATGTGTTGGTTGTTTTGATCCAAACGTGTTTTGGATATTTATTGAGCGTTCTATCGTCAGTTATATATATTATATCAAAACCTGTACAGCTCAAAACTATGTTTTAAAAGCCCGTATTTCAAACAAAATCATTGGCCCTATTTTGCCAAAAATGCCCTATACCGTATCGCTATTCTGAACCCCTAGACGTTTTACAAATTGACCTTTTTCGCGAAAAACGACTTTTCCGGACCCCTTCGGGTACCAAAAACCCCACAAAAATCACATTCTTATTTTTATATGATTATGAAATTATCATATATCATTTTTCTTTGTATTTTTGTATTTTTTCACAATTTTTGGGAATTTTTAGTATTTATTTTGTATTTATTGGATATTTAAAAATTCATTATTAATACCCAAAAATTATAAAAATTGGGGCCAAATATTTTTATTAGGAGTGTAATTAGACCCTTAATTTTACTTAGGGGTATTATTTTCATAAATATAAATAGTTGATTTACTGTTAATTAATTAGTTAATTAATCATAAAAAAATCAGAAAATTCAGAAAATTAAGAATTAGGGTTTGTGGGTGAAGAACAGGGCAGAGAATCAAACCGGATTTTGATCGTGATTCTGTTAACCAAATCAGTCATGTAAGTATCCGTTTTGAAGCTGATTGATTGTAGTATTCGATTATGTAATCAGTTTTGTTATATGATTTACTGATTTTAAATTTCGATTTTTCGGATTATGTCTCAAATTCGGGTTTTTGATTTCTAGTTATTGGTTGTTGATTTTGTTGGTTGGGTTGAATAGATCGTCGAATTCTCGATCGAATGACACTGGTTTCATTGATTTTGGTTTCGTTTTGAGATTGACCCGAAAAGCGGCGGCGGCGCCGCTGCGGTTGAAGACTCAGGCGACGGGGACGGCCGGAAACGAAGGTTGAGGAAGGAGATAAGTAGGAACGGGGTTGCAGGATGTTGGCGAGGAGAAATCACGGACAAGCAAGCCAGGATATCCCATGTCGTTAGCTGCGTTTTCTTCGCCGGAAAAAGGACCGCCGGCGTTGGAATTTTGGCCGAGCGGCTGTGTTCTTCATCAACCCGGAGTCGACCCGGTTTCGACCCGGGAAATGACCCGGGATTGATCCCTACAACCCTAATCCCTTTCCCTGTTGTGTGTTTTTGATAAATTAATTATTTATTTATATTTTAGTATAATAAAATTTGTTTTTAATAATTCTAAAAAGTAAATAAAAATTAGATTTAAATTCTGAAAAATAGTATTATTAATTTCTAAATTATTTTATTAATTTATAAATTTGAATTTAATTATTTAATTAATTATTTAATTATTTATCTAATTATTTATTAGTTATCTAATTAATTAATAATTAGGTAATTAATTAATAATTAGGTAATTAATTAATAAATAAGGATTAAAAATAATTAAATAATATGATTATTAATTCGATAATTAGTTATTATTACGAGTAATAATTCGATAATGAGAATTATTATTCGAGCGATAGTTATTCGAATAATATTGTAGTGATTATTTGTATCGTATAATTAAATACCGATAATTAATTGATTAACGAATCGTATAAGTTTCAGTAATAATGTAATAAGTTCGATAATTATATGAGGATTGCGAGTAGCTCGTATTTATACGAGTAATTAATCGTTGAGTTAGACTATAATTCGAGCACATAGTAGATATTCGATAAATAGTGTATCCGTTAATAAAATCGATTGATTATTTGTAAATAATCGATCTAATCAAATAAATAACGATGAGTTGTAAATATTTGTAATAAATTGTGATTAATCCTAATAATTAGGGATTAATTATTTTAAATTAATAAATAATTATCTATTAATTATTTATTAGTTATTTATTTATTAAGTGATTAATTATTTCAATAATTAATCACATAATTTTCAATAAATCGTAACTTCTTCGTTTTAACTCCAAAAATTATAAAAAAAATTATTTTTGACTTTGATTTTTATTAAATAATTATTTAAAAATTATTTTAGGATTTAAAAGGTTGTAATAATTATCTATATTGAATAATAAATTGAATTATCAGTGTTTAATTCATAACAATTCAACCGTTAGTCCGATTTAAGTGAAACGAAGACCCCTAGACTCAGAAAAATGAGACGAATCCAATAAAAATAGTTGTAAGTTATAATTTATTCTGAAAAAGAGTGGTTTGGTGATAACTGATAGTTCGTAGGTCCTAGTAGGGATATCATTGAGCCGAATAAATCCCGAAAAATTATAATAAAATCAGATAAGACTAGTAATGCAGGTATAAGCCCAGAATTGATTCTAAAAATAATTATAAATCTAGAAATTAATTGTGTGCTTTACGTGTTACGTGTTATATGTGATTATGTGCATAAATGTGTTGTGTAAATATATGTATATATATGCGAGTCAGATAGAAACGCATGGGTAGACAAATAAGGTTGCGTGATATCAATTAAAGATACACGTATGTAGTAAATTATCTAAACACCTATCTTTCCATGATTTGTTCAGTGTTAGCAAGGCAGAGCAAGCTAGGGTCAGAAGGCAGTAAGTTAAACCAGGTTAAGTACGCGCAAGGCAAGTTTTTCCCCTATTCTAAATTCAGAATAGTGATTTATATTTCCTTTCTATCGTATCAATTCTTTTTGATAATTATTGTTCATATACACTGTTACCCATTTATTATCACTTGTTCCATTTCATTTCAATTCTTGATTTACCCAATTTATTGAATTCCCTATTCATATTTCAATTCCTTTACCCTTGTTACATATATTCTGGTATATCCTGGTGTTGGGATATATCAATAGCATACCGATTGTTCCGGATGCTCAGCCTTGGACTGGATGGTTACTATAAAGGCTGGGTTTTTCCCAGACCATTAATTAATAGGCCATAGTTTCCTGAGTACTCCTTATGTTGGTTGGGTCTATGCAGTTGGGTATAGATCCGCACTATATTCTGACTGATCAGCAGATTATAGTGCATATGTTGGTTCTTGTTTCCAGTCTTGTTCATTTGGCACTCGCCATCATTGGCAAATTATTATCATATACAGATACAGATGGTTGTTCAAACCAGCAGCTTATTGGTTCATTTATTTCTCTCTCTTTATAATATATATATATATTGTTGCAGGCTTGTTGAGCAATTTTGGCTCATTTCTTTTATTGTCACTCCTATTGTTTTACAGTTAAGGTAGAGAATGAAACCCATCAGGACCCGCATAGTCAAGAAGCGAGTCAAGCAGCGGGACCCTCTTATACCAAGAGTGTTCCTTCCTATTCCCGAAGAGAGCTTTGAATTGCCAGATCAGGTGTAGCAGGATAAGTAGTAATGTTGGGTTGAATAAAAGTTTTGTGTAGTTTGAATAAAAGATTGCGTAGTGAAACTGTAGATAGAATAAAGTTTTGTAATAAAGAGAGTTCTTGAGACAGGTTTTATTTAGTTGGGTTTGTAATAAAGTGTAGTGCATGATTCTTGTTTCCAAACTCAACCCTTAAAAGATCCTGAGTAGTGATAGTTCGGGGTAATTATTATATTAATATTCCGCTTGTGCAGGTATAGTTGGTAATTGTTGTTAATAATGCCCCAAATCTATACCCCGGATTTGGAGGGTGTTATAGTTGGCATCAGAGCTTAGGATTGACCTTGGAAAACAAGAATGTTAGGGTTAAGATAAGATAGGAAAATAAGATAGGATGAGGGTAAGAGTGTTAGGATTGTTTGTCTATGTGATTAGAAGTTATGAGTTATAGGATTGTGATTTGATTGTTTTTGTGTTATTATTTTTATGTATATTAGATGGCTTCTTTATCATCATCTACGGAGAGGACCGAGACAGATCCAGTGGATGCACAGGTAGTAGTCCCAGTGTCAGAGCAGATCTTACCTCCATTGCCACCTGAGCCAGCACCAGAGATACCACTTCCCCCAGAGGTACCAGGTTTTGCAGATTATTTTCCATACGTTGAGCCAGAGATACCAGATATTCCACCATTAGAGTTTCTGATGTTTGATATTCCTGATATGGTTGATCTTCCGCAGTGGGAGGATTTAGAGCCTCAGATTCCTATGCCACCAGTTGAGATTCCAGAGATGCCACCGATGGAGCCAGAGACAGAGCCGCCTGTGTATGCGCCTATGGAGCAGCCTGTCTTATTTCCTGCCCCATTAGCCATTTATGCACCTGTTCCAGGAGTGTATCAGTTTCCTCAGCCAGAGTTTATGGATGAGATCGTGGTAGATGGACCATTACCTTCTCGAGGTTCCAGCACTGATCTTCATGAGCATCATACCGTGACTTACCAGCGCTTTCAGGCAGAGAGGGAGGAGAGGATTAGATGGCAGAACCAGTGTAGAGAGATCCTTGGATTGTATGAGACACAGACGGATGGTCCTGTCAGAGCATTACGACCGGATTATATACTGAGAGAGAGACTACATCATATTCACCGGGTTAGTTCACAGCAGCTTACTGATTTGAGACAGCAGGATCTTAGTGCGGAGACAGCATATCGCAGAGCATTGGGACTTACCGAGGCAGTGCTAGAGGCAGTGCAGGAGGAGTTGAGCCACGTACCACCAGGATTTTGAGACCAGCAGATCGATGAGTGTTGTATTATGTATATTTTGTAGATAGAGGCAGCATAGTATTGTATGACTAGTTTGTATGAGTGTAGCTACTGACTCTGACTGATAGTAGTAGCAGTACGACTGTTATATCATAGGTTTTTGTATCAAGCACTGACACCTGTAGCTGGTGTTCTACCTATATATATATATATGAGATAATCTTTTGCACGTTTTCTTTATTTTATTTCCAGTCATTTAAGCATTTACATTTATTTCAGTACCATTGCATATTTACAAATGTAGTTTTATTCACGATCATGTTGTAAAAAAAAAAAAAAAAAAATTTAAAACATATCATACTATTTTATCTATTCAGTTATTTAATAAGTTATTTTATTTCTCGAATCGACTGTTTTAATATATGTTTAATATACTGTTATTAAATAAGATCCATTATTTATTTATCAGAAAAATGGCACCTAAGAGAAAAGCGCAGCCCGACTCATCGAATGGAAACACCGAGGGCCAAAACAATAATAAATAGATGGATCAGATGTTTAATCTCATGCAACAGCAGATGTTGATGATGCAACAACAAATGCAGCAGCAGCAACAGCAGTTCCAGCAACAGATGTTACAGCAAGCCGCTCATCCAGGACATCAAATACCACCAGCAGCACCTACGACTACTTTCAAGCAATTTCAGTCGGTGAAGCCACCGGAATTTATGGGTTCCACAGATCCTACGAAAGCGAGAGCTTGGCTGAAAGAGATGGAAAAGGCTTTTTCGTTGGTAAAGGTTGAGGAAGAGCAGAAGACAGATTTCGCTAGCTATTTTCTAAAAGGCGAAGTTAATTACTGGTGGGAATCAAAGAAAGCTTTGGAAGAAGGTGTGGTGACCTGGAACAGATTCACTGATCTTTTTTTGGAGAAATATTTTCCTCGTTTTATGAAGAACCAGATGGAGATCAAGTTCCTGGAGCTGAAACAAGACAACTTATCGGTTGCGGATTATGAGACTAAGTTTACTGAATTGGCAAGGTTTGTTCCAGAGCAGGTGGATACGGACGAGAAGCGGGCCAAGAGATTTCAGCAAGGACTAAAACCATGGATTCGTAGCAGGGTAGCTGTGTTTGAATTGACAACTTATACGGCTGTTGTTCAGAAGGCTATGATTATTGAAGGAGAAAGCGAAGCAGCTCAGAAAGAGAAAGGACCAGGGAAATTTCAGAATCGTTTCAACAAAAGGCCGGGATTTCAAGCTCGAGGAAAAGTAAACTTTAGGAGACCAGAACAAAACAACCAGAGGATGGGTAATCGACTACCTGCCCCAACTCAGCAAAGGCTTATTCGACCGCTTATACCTGATTACAGAACGTGTGGTAGAAAGCATACAGGAGTTTGCAACAAGCTAAATGTTACGTGTTTCAAGTGCAAGCAAAGGGGACACTATTCTGGAGAATGTCCAATGGGAAAAGCAGAAGTTACTTGTTTTCAATGTGGGAGAAAAGGACATATCGCCAAAGACTGCAGAGGAATTGCAATGGCTGCCAGTATTCCAAGAATTTTAGCATTACCTCCACCTCCACTACCACAGCAAAATCAGCCCAGAGCAAGGACTTTCAACATGTCAATGAAGGAAGCGGTACAGAGTCCGAATGTGGTTGCAGGTACACTTCCTGTAAATTCCGTAAATGCTTTAGTATTGATTGATTCAGGAGTTACTAGATCTTTTATTTCTGAAGCCTTTATCTCTAAGATAGATTGTGAGATTCAGTGGTTGGATGAAGTGTTAGTTATAAAATTAGCGAATAATGATCAGGTTGCAGTAGATCGAGTATGTCCGAGCTGTGATATTGAGATAGGGAGATGTCATTTTTCAGTTGATTTGATACCTTTTAGGTTAGGGGAGTTTGATATTATTTTAGGAATGGATTGGCTGTCTAGTAATAATGCTCAAATTGACTGTGCGAATAAGAGAGTGAAATTGCAAACTGAAGAAAATGAAACGGTAATATTTAAAGGTGAGAAGCAAAAGCAGAAATTCCTATCAATAATGCAGACGAGAAGATTGTTACGTCAAGGATGTCAAGCTTATTTAGCCTATGTACGGGATGTTGATAAGGGAAATTTGAAGATTGAAGATATTCCTGTAGTTTGTGAATTTCTTGATGTTTTTCCGGACGAATTACCAGGACTTCCACCAGATCGAGAAATCGAATTCACTATTGACTTGACGCCAGGGACTGAACCAATTTCGAAAGCTCCATATCGAATGGCACCTGTTGAAATGAGGGAATTAGCAAAGCAGTTGCAAGAACTTCTTGACAAAGGAATTATAAGGCCAAGTGTATCCCCATGGGGTGCGCCAGTATTGTTCGTGAAAAAGAAGGATGGTAGTATGCGACTGTGTATTGATTATCGTGAGCTGAACAAGTTAACTATTAAGAATAAATATCCTTTACCTCGCATTGATGATTTATTTGATCAACTAAAAGGAGCGGCATGGTTTTCGAAAATTGACTTACGATCAGGCTATCATCAGTTAAAGATCAAGGCCGAAGATATTCCAAAGACAGCGTTTAGAACAAGATACGGACACTATGAATTTCTTGTGATGGCTTTTGGATTGACGAATGCACCTGCAGCGTTTATGGATTTGATGAATCGAATATTCAAGAAGTATTTGGATAAGTTTATCATTATATTTATTGATGACATTTTGATCTATTCAAAGACGGAAGAAGAGCATGCAGCGCAATTAAGAACGACATTGGAAATATTACGGAAGGAGCAGCTTTATGCAAAATTTTCCAAATGCGAATTTTGGTTGAAAGAAGTGCAGTTTTTAGGGCACATCATCAGCAGAGAAGGCATTCAAGTTGATCCAGCAAAGATTGAAGCCGTGTTGAATTGGGAAAGACCAAAGACGCCGACAGAGGTTCGAAGTTTCTTAGGTTTGGCAGGATATTATCGAAGATTTGTCAAAGATTTTGCGAAGATAGCTACACCGCTGACCAAGTTAACTCGACAAAGTGAAAAGTTCGAATGGAATAGTAAGTGTGAAGAAAGTTTTCAAGAGTTGAAGAATCGGTTGGTAACGGCACCAGTATTAGTACTGCCAGACGAGCAAGGAAATTTTGTTATTTACAGTGACGCTTCATATCGTGGTTTAGGATGTGTATTGATGCAACATGGTAACGTCATTGCATATGCGTCGAGACAACTTAAACCTCATGAATAGAAATATCCTACGCATGATCTGGAATTGGCAGCAATTGTTTTTGCATTGAAGCTTTGGAGACATTATCTGTACGGTGAAAAATGTGAAATCTACACGGATCATAAAAGTCTGAAGTATATCTTCACGCAAAAGGAACTAAACATGCGACAATGTCGATGGCTGGAATTGATTAAAGATTACGATGTTACAATCAGTTATCATCCAGGAAAAGCAAATGTTGTAGCAGATGCGCTAAGCAGAAAAGAAAGATTGAATCGGTTGACTTCATGCGAAGAATTGGCCAGGGAATTCGACAAATTGGAAATCGAAATTCGTATTCCTAATGAATCTGCAGAAACTATCTACGCTATGACTTTCCAACCAGAATTGCTGGAAAAGATTCGCCGTTGTCAAGAAGAAGTGATGAGTCAAGACGATAACTTAACAGGAGAAGAGATTACAACTCAGAAAGATAATGAAGGAATTTTACGTTTTGTGTCAAGAATCTGGATCCCTAACGTGGCAGAATTAAAAGAAGAAATTATGCGAGATGCGCACAATTCGAAGTATTCCATTCATCCAGGAAGCACGAAAATGTATCGCGATTTGAAGGAAAACTTTTGGTGGCCGGATATGAAGAAGGAGATAGCAGAATGGGTGAGTAAATGTTACACATGCCAGCGAGTTAAAGCAGAACACCAACGTCCGAGTGGGTTATTGCAACCATTAGACATTCCAGAATGGAAATGGGAACATCTAGCGATGGATTTTGTGGTAGGACTACCGAGGACTAGGGCAAATCATGATGCGATATGGGTAATCATTGACAGACTTACGAAGTCGGCACATTTTCTACCAATTAATGAAAGATTTTCGCTCGACAAATTAGTGCACATGTATCTCAAAGAAATTGTGATGCGTCATGGAGTACCAGTATCAATTGTATCGGATCGAGATCCTCGTTTCAATTCAAGATTTTGGAGACAATTCCAAGAATGTCTAGGAACGAAGTTGAATATGAGTACAGCTTATCATCCGCAAACTGACGGCCAAAGTGAAAGGACAATTCAAACGATTGAAGACATGCTACGAGTTTGTGCGATCGATTTTGAAGGCAGTTGGGATGAACATTTACCCCTAGTGGAATTTTCTTATAATAATAGCTATCACGCCAGTATTGGAATGCCACCGTATGAAGCATTATATGGGAGGAAATGCAGATCACCCGTGCATTGGGATGAAGTTGGAGAACGCAAGATTTTGGGTCCAGAATTAATTCAGCAGACAAAAGAAAAGATTAATCTTATTCGAAAACGAATCGAGGCAGCACAAAACAGACAAAGCAGATATGCAAACCAAGCCAGGAAGGATATGGACTATCAGGAAGGAGAACACGTATTGCTCAAAATATCGCCATGGAAAGGATTGACCAGATTTGGCAATAAAGGGAAATTGAAGCCACGATACGTTGGACCATTTGAGATTTTGAAGAAAATTGGGAAGGTTGCGTACGAGTTAGCTCTACCACCCCATATGCAGCACATTCACAACGTATTTCATGTATCTATGCTTAAGAAGTATAATCCTGATACAAGGCATGTAATAGAGTATGAACCAGTAGAACTTCAGGCAGATTTGTCATATGTAGAACAGCCAATAAGAATTCTAGATAGGCAAGAGAGGGTATTAAGAAATAAGTCTGTGTCATTAGTGAGAGTTTTATGGAGAAACCCAGTGGTTGAAGAATCAACCTGGGAACTTGAAAGTGAAATGCTAGAAAAGTATCCTCAGTTATTTGCATAATTAGATTCTGAGGACAGAATCTTGTTAAGGGGGGGAGAATGTAATGACCGAGGAATTACGCTTGTATTATATTATAATAATAATAAATTATGTGTATTATTATGTGATTAAATGTGTTAAGTCGTTGAACCCTAACTGCTATGTGTTATGTGTTGGTTGTTTTGATCCAAACGTGTTTTGGATATTTATTGAGCGTTCTATCGTCAGTTATATATATTATATCAAAACCTGTACAGCTCAAAACTATGTTTTAAAAGCCCGTATTTCAAACAAAATCATTGGCCCTATTTTGCCAAAAATGCCCTATACCGTATCGCTATTCTGAACCCCTAGACGTTTTACAAATTGACCTTTTTCGCGAAAAACGACTTTTCCGGACCCCTTCGGGTACCAAAAACCCCACAAAAATCACATTCTTATTTTTATATGATTATGAAATTATCATATATCATTTTTCTTTGTATTTTTGTATTTTTTCACAATTTTTGGGAATTTTTAGTATTTATTTTGTATTTATTGGATATTTAAAAATTCATTATTAATACCCAAAAATTATAAAAATTGGGGCCAAATATTTTTATTAGGAGTGTAATTAGACCCTTAATTTTACTTAGGGGTATTATTTTCATAAATATAAATAGTTGATTTACTGTTAATTAATTAGTTAATTAATCATAAAAAAATCAGAAAATTCAGAAAATTAAGAATTAGGGTTTGTGGGTGAAGAACAGGGCAGAGAATCAAACCGGATTTTGATCGTGATTCTGTTAACCAAATCATTCATGTAAGTATCCGTTTTGAAGCTGATTGATTGTAGTATTCGATTATGTAATCAGTTTTGTTATATGATTTACTGATTTTAAATTTCGATTTTTCGGATTATGTCTCAAATTCGGGTTTTTGATTTCTAGTTATTGGTTGTTGATTTTGTTGGTTGGGTTGAATAGATCGTCGAATTCTCGATCGAATGACACTGGTTTCATTGATTTTGGTTTCGTTTTGAGATTGACCCGAAAAGCGGCGGCGGCGCCGCTGCGGTTGAAGACTCAGGCGACGGGGACGGCCGGAAACGAAGGTTGAGGAAGGAGATAAGTAGGAACGGGGTTGCAGGATGTTGGCGAGGAGAAATCACGGACAAGCAAGCCAGGATATCCCATGTCGTTAGCTGCGTTTTCTTCGCCGGAAAAAGGACCGCCGGCGTTGGAGTTTTGGTCGGGCGGCTGTGATCTTCATCAACCCGGAGTCGACCCGGTTTCGACCCGGGAAACGACCCGGGATTGATCCCTACAACCCTAATCCCTTTCCCTGTTGTGTGTTTTTGATAAATTAATTATTTATTTATATTTTAGTATAATAAAATTTGTTTTTAATAATTCTAAAAAGTAAATAAAAATTAGATTTAAATTCTGAAAAATAGTATTATTAATTTCTAAATTATTTTATTAATTTATAAATTCGAATTTAATTATTTAATTAATTATTTAATTATTTATCTAATTATTTATTAGTTATCTAATTAATTAATAATTAGGTAATTAATTAATAATTAGGTAATTAATTAATAAATAAGGATTAAAAATAATTAAATAATATGATTAATAATTCGATAATTAGTTATTATTACGAGTAATAATTCGATAATGAGAATTATTATTCGAGCGATAGTTATTCGAATAATATTGTAGTGATTATTTGTATCGTATAATTAAATACCGATAATTAATTGATTAACGAATCGTATAAGTTTCAGTAATAATGTAATAAGTTCGATAATTATATGAGGATTGCGAGTAGCTCGTATTTATACGAGTAATTAATCGTTGAGTTAGACTATAATTCGAGCACATAGTAGATATTCGATAAATAGCGTATCCGTTAATAAAATCGATTGATTATTTGTAAATAATCGATCTAATCAAATAAATAACGATGAGTTGTAAATATTTGTAATAAATTGTGATTAATCCTAATAATTAGGGATTAATTATTTTAAATTAGTAAATAATTATCTATTAATTATTTATTAGTTATTTATTTATTAAGTGATTAATTATTTCAATAATTAATCACATAATTTTCAATAAATCGTAACTTCTTCGTTTTAACTCCAAAAATTATAAAAAAAATTATTTTTGACTTTGATTTTTATTAAATAATTATTTAAAAATTATTTTAGGATTTAATAGGTTGTAATAATTATCTATATTGAATAATAAATTGAATTATCAGTGTTTAATTCATAACAATTCAACCGTTAGTCCGATTTAAGTGAAACGAAGACCCCTAGACTCAGAAAAATGAGACGAATCCAATAAAAATAGTTGTAAGTTATAATTTATTCTGAAAAAGAGTGGTTTGGTGATAACTGATAGTTCGTAGGTCCTAGTAGGGATATCATTGAGCCGAATAAATCCCGAAAAATTATAATAAAATCAGATAAGACTAGTAATGCAGGTATAAGCCCAGAATTGATTCTAAAAATAATTGTAAATCTAGAAATTAATTGTGTGCTTTACGTGTTACGTGTTATATGTGATTATGTGCATAAATGTGTTGTGTAAATATATGTATATATATGCGAGTCAGATAGAAACGCATGGGTAGACTGATAAGGTTGCGTGATATCAATTAAAGATACACGTATGTAGTAAATTATCTAAACACCTATCTTTCCATGATTTGTTCAGTGTTAGCAAGGCAGAGCAAGCTAGGGTCAGAAGGCAGTAAGTTAAACCAGGTTAAGTACGCGCAAGGCAAGTTTTTCCCCTATTCTAAATTCAGAATAGTGATTTATATTTCCTTTCTATCGTATCAATTCTTTTTGATAATTATTGTTCATATACACTGTTACCCATTTATTATCACTTGTTCCATTTCATTTCAATTCTTGATTTACCCAATTTATTGAATTCCCTGTTCATATTTCAATTCCTTTACCCTTGTTACATATATTCTGGTATATCCTGGTGTTGGGATATATCAATAGCATACCGATTGTTCCGGATGCTCAGCCTTGGACTGGATGGTTACTATAAAGGCTGGGTTTTTCCCAGACCATTAATTAATAGGCCATAGTTGCCTGAGTACTCCTTATGTTGGTTGGGTCTATGCAGTTGGGTATAGATCCGCACTATATTCTGACTGATCAGCAGATTATAGTGCATATGTTGGTTCTTGTTTCCAGTCTTGTTCATTTGGCACTCGCCATCATTGGCAAATTATTATCATATACAGATACAGATGGTTGTTCAAACCAGCAGCTTATTGGTTCATTTATTTCTCTCTCTTTATAATATATATATATATATATTGTTGCAGGCTTGTTGAGCAATTTTGGCTCATTTCTTTTATTGTCACTCCTATTGTTTTACAGTTAAGGTAGAGAATGAAACCCATCAGGACCCGCATAGTCAAGAAGCGAGTCAAGCAGCGGGACCCTCTTATACCAAGAGTGTTCCTTCCTATTCCCGAAGAGAGCTTTGAATTGCCAGATCAGGTGTAGCAGGATAAGTAGTAATGTTGGGTTGAATAAAAGTTTTGTGTAGTTTGAATAAAAGATTGCGTAGTGAAACTGTAGATAGAATAAAGTTTTGTAATAAAGAGAGTTCTTGAGACAGGTTTTATTTAGTTGGGTTTGTAATAAAGTGTAGTGCATGATTCTTGTTTCCAAACTCAACCCTTAAAAGATCCTGAGTAGTGATAGTTCGGGGTAATTATTATATTAATATTCCGCTTGTGCAGGTATAGTTGGTAATTGTTGTTAATAATGCCCCAAATCTATACCCCGGATTTAGAGGGTGTTATAAGCAGGCTGCTCTAGATGCTAAAAAGGCTAAACAGAAGAAAGAGCAGATTGCTATCTTGGCCAAGCTACATGCTGTAAATTCATCACAACAAATTCCCTCTCAACCATCTGAAGCAACTGAATCAAGGAAGCAAGTTGAAGAACAGAAGAAATCTCCAAGAAAGAAAAGAACTAAAAGAAGACTAGATATTGTTGACAAGGAATTGGAAGATCAATTTTCTAAGGAATCCACACCAGCTACAACTCAAGCAACAAAGCCCTCTGTGGTATTTGAAGATATAAGGGTGGTGGATCCCTACAGGAATATTCATGGTGAACCTATTGTGCCCAAGGATGAGCCAATAGAATGGGAGAACATACCAATTCTTGAATTCAATCTACCAATCCTTAGCAAGCCAAAAAGGACAAAGTCAAGAGTAGTCAAGAAAGTGAAGTTGTCATCTCTCAAATCCAAATCTGTAGTTAAAGCTCAGCCCAAAGTCAATAACGGAGACTACTTGTACTTGTGTGACATCAAAGAATTTTTTGATCTAAACCTCTATATGGATGAACTAGATGGAGTGAGGGCAATTGATGCATATAGAAACCTACCTGAAAGGTTAGTGTTCAAGTACAAAGGAGGAAAGGAGATTCAATGGCCACTTCACAGGATTCTTCAAGAAAGCCAAGCTGTACTGATTAAAGTTTATTCATCCTTTAAAAAGAACTTTGGGTTCAATATTATTGCAAGAAGATTGGTATTGAAGAAGATTGAAGAACTAAGGAGTGTTAGAGCTAAAGATGCACTCCCAAAGACTATAATTATCCCTTACACAGGGAGAAGAGTGCGTCTAAGGCCCTACTGGCTGATGGAGTTCATTGATGACAAAGGTGTGAGAAGATTCTTCAGATTGGAAGACCAATTGAGTATCTCGAGCAATGAGACTCTTTTGGAAATGCAAAAAAAGCTAAATCTCTCAGAATCTGATGAACTAGAATTCCACAGGCAGCTCCAAAATCAGATTGAAGAAAAGAACAGAAAGCTTGGAAGAAGATCCAGACCTTCAAGGAACTAGATAAATCTGCTCAGGCCAGAGGAGCATCTTGAAAATTACTGTGAGCTAAACTTTGTACATTTTGATTAATTGAAGCACTTTTCAGTATTATCTACTTTTCTTTAAAGTTGTATGTTTAGGGTATTTTGTTATCATCAAGTATCTCTTAATTAATGGCTACAATTCCAGTAGACATAAATTGGGGGAGATTGTTGTGCATATGTTGTGTACTTGATGATTACATGAACAAAACACCTAAGTAGATTTTACTTAGTGAAATAATGTAGCACTCAACGGATAAGAATTTTAGTCCCGACGGATAACTCATCATCGGATAACTCATCATAGTCCCGACGGATGATGACTTATTATCCATCGAGTGAGTAGCTTATGTAATAATGAGTACGTAGCACATTTCTGCATACACCTTTGTATAGATTCTGTAGTAGCATATAAGTCATGTTGACTTTAACTAGATATGCAGAATAGGTTGATTAATTGTACATAGATGATGTCTTGTAATTCTGCATAAATGAATTGAAGTAAAGTGCCAAAATAGCTACCGATGGATGATTAACAAAGCCATCAACGGATGATCAAATGGCTATCAACGGATGTTCAATATAGCAGTCGACGGATGATCAATAAAGCCATCAACGGATGATCATAAACTCTATGGATGATCATGTACTCAATGGATAAAGAATTCAAATATCAGTTGACAGTGATAGCATAGTCACATGCGTCGAAGTGTATGCAAATGGAATGAGGAAGCCTATTAACTGGGTAATAGAGAACAAAGTAGCAAAGTATTAGACCCGATAGTTTTTATAATGATCCTGTCTTTTGACTTTGTAATCTTGGTAATATATAAACCAAGAAGTAGCAAATAGAAACATGGATCTGAGATACAAAAAGTGAGAAACATTTGTAAGCAGAATTCTTAGCATTTCTCTGTATTCTCAGTAGTTCAATATTTGTAAGCAGTTGTGAGCATTCTTGCACACAAGGTTCTCTCGATATATAATATATATCTCTGGTGGAATCATTCAAATCCACCAGAAAGTTTTTAAAGACTCTTGTTTTTAATTACTTGTGTTTTGATTCACTTAAGTTTTATTCCGCATTGTGCTAATCAATACACTTATATTTATATTTGAGTTAGAACATTTTATTTCAAAAAAAAGTTTTAAGAATTCCATTCAACCCCCCTTCTGTAATTCTTGTCATATTGTTAAGGGACTAACAAATAATATTCCTATCGACGGAGTTGAGGTGTTGCATGATCAATGATTACGTTACGCGGCATTGAAGAAATTAGAAATTATGATTATAAATTCTGTGAGAATGTGATTATGGTCGAATTACTAAAGTATCAAACATGGAACCATGACGCTAAAAATACAAGACCTACATGGTAGGGATGAAGCAAGAAATTATGATAGCAAATTCAATGAGAAGACAATTATGCTCAAATTGGTATAATGTTAAAGGAATTTCTAGAGGATATTCTGAATCTAACATCCAACGTGGATCTGGAATCTGTTACTCGAACGAGCCCTGAAAGTATTCATAGATGAAGCGTAGATGGCGATCAACGGTGTCATTCTTTTCCACGACTGCGTATACTCTTCTTGATTCTTGAGTACGTGTGAGCTTCTCTCAATAATATATATATGAGACAAGAGGGAAAGAAAATTTATTGAATCCCTTTCAAATTATTTCTCTTCTCAGAAAATTTCATTTTGATCGAGACAAGCAGTGTTATGATGTGACGTTTTATCGAAATTATGAAGAGTCTGGTGGTACGCCACCTAATCATGTGTTGTATGCCATATAGTATGAAAGACTGGCCATCTTGAGTACAAATATGGTTGTCTCATTCATATCTAAATCATCATTCATTATTTCCTCTTCAATTGTAACTTATTGATTTATGGATCCTTCCGATTGTTTCCTTATACTCTTATTCTTTACAAAAGGTTTCCAATCAGAATCATATACACAAATTCAATTCTTGTGTAAAGTCTATTCTTTGTATGTTTTAAAAGGAAGTGAAATGACCCCATGAAGCAGATGGAATTTCATGCTGAATATGAATAATTACAAGCCACTCAATGGTGGACATTTTCGTGCAAAGAAGAATCACTATGCCAATAATGTGGTTGTTATGAAGACATCAAATCAGAAGCGGAAATCTGTATACACGATACGCTTCAAGTCGAAGATGTTGGGCGTGAATTGGAGTAGTTAGAAAATCGTATGAGGTAAATTAACCCTAAAAATAAGAAAGTAAAGTTGCGTACATCAGATAAGGCAAATGATTGATGGAACAACAGAAATAGATGAAGGAATTTTCAATAATGACTCAGACAAGCGATTAATACGTAAGAAGGCGAAACATGCTTCAATCACGGGGAGATACTTGTCATGAAATGTTGAAAATAAAGAAATCTCGAGTACGATAAATCTCAAGCATGTTCTCCAAGGAAATGTTAGAACTCCTAACTCAAGCAAGTTAGTGACGGTAAATTTGATGCTTATAACTGAGCCAGTGAATAAGGTTCCATATGGAAAGATATAAATAGAGATAAAGAACTGGTGATCCAATTGCATTAAATCTTTTAAGAAGTAACACTTTAAAACCAAATAAGTTTTCATATAATATGATAGTATGGATTTAGACCATGTGTTGGCTATCAGAAATTAGACAAGTTAACTAATGAGAATAAGGGTATATTCTCAAGGGTAGAGGATTTGTTTGATCGGTTGAAATAGGTAGTATAGGTTCTTAAAAGTATCCATATACAAGTGTGATCCGTGGAAAAATAAGATGAAAAGATTTCTATAGAACGGATTTATGAACTGATATAAGTAATATAAATTGTTAATTAGAGCATTTGGATTGAGACATGAACCAAAAAGATTCTGGAATAAGTGAATAAGGTTTTTGAGAAATAGTAGAATAATTTTATATTCATTAGTGGTATTCCATGATAATCTGAAAGAATTGAAGAAAGGTATGGTTATATTAATTAAGTTGTTTATGCTATGTCACTTAGTAGTACATGTGGTTATCAGCATGATATATTTTGAAGTATGGTGAAACGATGAGTTTAGTTGATAGTGGTGGATTGATATGGTTGTTGGTTGTTTGGTTGATTGTTGGTGTCGGCTTGAGTCCAATTGGTAGTCAATGATACAGAGGAAATGCTGCCCAAATTTTTAGAAATACCCTACTTTTGAAGGCAAAAGTATACTTCCGTGTGTTATTAATATTCTTGTTGATACTCCAAATGATTGCGATCTCGGCTCTTGAAAGAAGTGGATATAGCCAAACTGACTTTATATAATTGGTCTCTGATTTCATTTAGCTAGCCATCACTTGGTTCGATTGATCAATTAAAAGAGTTAATTGGTTAATTTTACCAACTTATGATCAGTTAGATGGAAATCGATTCCAATTAGATTAAGTCAAATTCTGATGTGATTTTCATAATCGAAATCAAAGCAATGAAGAAATTGGAGGAAGTAAGGAATCCAGTAGAATTCAAAAGTTTAGTGGAATTAGCACGATGTTACTGCAAGGGTGCGAGGCTTTATTTAGATGAATATGCCCTTTTGCAATGGTAAGAAAATTAAAAAGTTATTTGCACAAGAACGTTTTCAAGAACTAAAGGTTTAAAATAAGATCCAAGAGATATAAGCAAGAGAATGAAGGAGAGATTAACAACTACATCAATATGGATATTGTTAGACGATTAAAGAAATGTCATCATCTGCAATAAATTTATTAAAGGATTTAAAGGTATACCAATGTTGAATGAAAATGTAATAAGAATTATTCCAAAATACCGGAGAATTCGCGAATATAAGTATTTGATGTAAGATATAAGCTGACAATATTGGCATGTGAACTAAAGAAGGAAATGTCTTGATTATGCAGGAAGGACGATGTATAACGGCATAGACCTCAATAATTTAAAACATATCTTCAATGCGAAAAATACAGAGATGTGACAGAGAATAGTTGGAGTGGATTAAAAATGAAATTTGTGTGATTGGTGATTATGTGAGTAAGGCTAAGGAAATAGCTGTCAATGGATTTTGATAGATCTGTTAACAAGAATCCAAATATTTATTAATAAGAAACTTTTATTCCAGTATTAGCCACGGAATGGCTTATCTAATAATATCCAAATCAGTACAATTAAAAAGAAGGGATCGCTTTTGTTAAGAAGAGACAATGAGTCAGAAGAATAAAGAACTTAACGAAAAAGGGAAGTAGAATCAAAAGGATGATAAAGAAATTTTATAAAATTGTCCAGGATATAAATAAGTTATGAACGTCAGGGCGCTAGAGATAATGTAAGGAATGGAGTAAAACGCCTATATTTGGAGATAGGAAATTCATTCTAAAACTACGATTAGATATGGAAATTTAAACGAAGATATGGATTGGCAGGCCATAAGAATGGAAATAGAAGGTCATATAAGTAAATGTCATATTTATTGAAGAATCAAAGCCAGCATCAGAGGGTGAACCTATTATCGTAACCTTTTCAAAAATGAGTATAGCTCATTAAGGAGAGATATAGAGAATTACTTGAAAACCAGAGATGAAGCAAGCGTTATTTGAATTATTAAGGATAGGTTAACTAAACCCAACCATCATTTTATTAACGAATACTCTACCTAAGGAATAAGTTGATGTTGCTACAAGGAGACTGTGGTGCGCTACCAGATTCAAGTATAGATTGGAATTAATCGATATTATTACTTAATCTAATATTGTTGGACATCAATAAAGTGAAGAATTTAATGAAAAATTAGTAAATTGAGATAGGGAATACATCCCAAGAGTACGATTAAGTACCGAGGGCTAAAAGAAAATATCTAGTGACCAGACATGAAGACAAAATGGGGGAAGTGTCAATTGAATCATTATTGATAGGTTATCTCAAACCTAGCCATTCACTTTTATTAATGAACAGCTTGTCCAATAAGTGGGGTAGTTGCTGCTTGAAGAAATGGTGGTGCATTATCGGATCCAGGAATTGATTGTAAATGATCAACACTAATTGATTAGAAATTTGACTGGAATGTTTAGAATCCGGTGAATTATGTCGAACCAGAATCATATATACCACTCCTAGATGAACGAATATTAAGTAAGGCAGGACTAAAAGACAGGAATTTGGCTGAACATCGTTACCTCAAGGGATTCAAGTTATTTCAAGAATATAACACAAAACCTAGATGTCAAAGAAGACTTTCTAATAATGTGACAGAACGAAAAGAATAAACATTATCTGTGACTGGACGTCAAGGGAGAGCATTGTAGTTAGTTTCGTATGAGAACTCCTTGGAACTCAAAATAAATGATAATATGGGTTAGAATATGCGGGTGATACCTCCAAATTAGTAAATTTGTCTACTCGATTGTGATTCAAGGGAAGTAAGGTATGATGATACGTTTGTGCATCAATCGTATCCAGTTGAGATTTTCTCGTTAATTCTTAACTCTAGTGTAACTTCGATAACGTCGAAAATCAAATACGTCATAGCCTCAGTATATCATTCACAAATGGACAAGAAGAATAAGAGAACGATTAAAGAGCCTCGAATGCGATTGGAAGCGATTACAAACTAGGGTAATTGAACAAAGAAACATATGGGAATGAAGTTCAACAACCAGTGACTATTGGAAACATTTATGAGCACGAATTACTAGAATTAGAAAAGAAAGGAAAATTAATATGTTTTATGCTGGTCCTTTTGAGAAAATAAAATAGGCAAGATAAGTGTAAGTGAGTTGGTGTCACCGCCACATGTATAGCAGATTAATAGGGAGTTTATACGTGTATGTTCAGGAAGAGTAATTTAGCTCTGTATGTATAGAGTGGAGACTTGAGTTAGGTTGCATAAGCAACTGATAGATGTGATGTCGGTAGAAGACCGTTGAGTAGTGATTAAAGTAATGAGTTAAGCTTATGGCAAAGTGTTCGGGTAAGAAATTAACCTGAGAAATTATAAGTGAGATACTTGAAAAGTATCATTATCGGTTCTTTAGTACGATTCTGAGGACAGAATCCTTTTAAGGGGGAAGGATGTAACATCCGGGAAATATCGTGTAATTATTCTTATTAATAAATAATTATTATGTGATTATTATATAAATTTTTGGTGAATTATCTGATGATTGGTGTTGAGATGTGGGTGTTTATATGTGGTGAAGTATAAGTATGTTAATTTTAACATGTCCAGAATAAAATATTGATGATTATGGTATTTTCTGGTAATTTTTGGGGTGTTATATAATTTTATAATAATCTATGAATTTATTAATTATTTTCTGAATAATTACAAAATTATTTTATAAATCCGGGAATCATCTAACTTCAACCGTTTTTACATTTTTACAACCCGAAACTCTTCGGGAAACTCCTTCCTAATCTGATAATTCCGGACATTTTCCGTGTTTTGACTTTTTCAATCCGGATTACGGTTTGACCCGTACGCGTCCCGATGCAAGATTTTCGATATAATAATCATTTCGATAGATCTACAAAACTCGTATTCTCGAAAGACGGGATATTATTACATTATTTTCATATAAAGTATTTTATTAGAAGCCCGATTTGGATAATTATCCAATACGGGTATCAAATCGGATCATTTTTTCAGTTACTTAGCGGCTAAGTAACTAATTTATCGATCCAATACAATCTAACACGAACCAATATTCCATAAACATAAATAGGCCTTTTCTTATTTTATTTTAATTCGTATAATCATAATAAGTCAGTTAAAACCGATAAAATACAGAGAAAACCCTAATTATTCATTACGTTCTTGAAAATCAAACGCACAAATGAAGGCGTTATCGAACTCCGATTCGGGCGTGCCATATATGAAGTTGAAGCTCTCGAAAAGTTCTTTCTGAATCAATCAACTATTTTAATGCAGAAATCAAGGTGATTTTTTTATTTTTTTATTTTAATTCGAATTAATTAATGATTAAAAGAGGGGTTTTTTATTTTGATGTTGTTTATGTGATTTGATGATTGTATCTTGTAGATAATTTTATTCATATCATTTTGGTATATTATATGATGAATTTGGAGTTCAATAACATATAAAAATTTGGGTTTGATTCTCGAATTATCATAATTGGGGTTTATAAGGGGTATCAATGTTCTTAATTGAACTTGGGGCTTTTTGATTTAGGGGTTATTATTTGATTATGATGTGTGATTAAGCTTCCTGATGAAATTTATATTCGATTCATATATTTACTTGTGCCAAACGATTCCCGGAGTAGCATGATCGAGTTCATGAACATCTTTGAATTTTAGATTTAATTTTCTGCATAATATAGGAAGTGGTGATTTATTTTGATTACGTGATTATGTTCCATGTGATTAGAGCTTCATTTTCATGTATAAAGTTATCGATTTGGTTGAGGATTGACGGATTTCGGCATTTCACCGGAAGAAGTCACCGGTTTTGCTTTGATTTTCACCGGAGTTTACGTTTGGTTGATTGTCTCTGAATTGTGATATTAGAATGAGGTTTTACTTGATGCTTGGAACGATTTTTGACTGAAAAACGTAATAAACCAACTTGTTTTGGCTTTCATCGGAGCAGATCGGATGTTCGCTGGACGCTGGCCGGTTTCTCGGGCTTCCCCAGATTCTGGTTGTTGTTCTTTAGCTTTCCGGCGAGTTTGATTGGTCAACCGCCGTTTGATCCTTCTGGTTTCAAAGCTGTTTCAGAAAAGTGTTTCTGGAATTATGTTTTTAATAATTAATTCAAAATTCAGATTTTATTTCAAAAAAATTATTTTAATTCAAACTTTAATTCAAATAATTATTTTAAATAATTAATTGAATTATTTTAATTTCATAAAATTATTTTCTTTATTATTTTCAAAAAAACTAAATTTGATTTAATTATTTATAATTTATTTTAATTAATTATTTATGGATTTAATTAATTGATTAATTCATTTAATCAATTAATTTTATTTATAAATAGTTAAATAAAATATAATTATTTATAATTAATTCAAATAATTTCTAAAAAAATAATTTTGAGCTTGTTAGAAAATGAATAACACATAGAGGGGGTGAATGTATTTTACTGTTTTTGGGCTTTTCTTGAATGTTTATGGTTGAACAAAGTAAATTAAATCTTGTAGTAAAATATGTTCATGCAGAAATTAAGCTTGCAGAAAATAAAGAACACAAATCTTCAAAACTCACTTAATTTTATATTAAAATTAAGACCGTTTTGCTAAAAAAATTCTAGGCTCTTTGTTGATAAAGAGCTTAGCTTCTACTTGAGAGTGTTACAAGAAATTTGATCTAAATTGTTACAACTGACTAAAGGACCAGTGTTAACTTTATAATTCAGTTAACTGCTGGTTTACACATTGCACAATAAGACATGCTATTAGTTTTTCTAAACTGTCACTTGTCATTTCTATTTATAGAAAAGTAGATCTTCCATTTCAGGCTTAGCATATCTTTAGCATCCTGTGATAATTTAATCTTCCTCTATCAGTTAATCTTCACCATTGATCTTGCACATTCTTCGAGCGGCTTTTTGTAGACTTGTCAATCCAACTGATTGGATTGTTTGTTGATTGTTTATCTTGAATATTGAACTGGTCTGTGATCTTGTACTTTGAGAATTTTACTCGAGATCTACAATTAGGCATATAGAGATTTTGACATCTCGATAAGTATAATGACTTATCGAGATCTCTAATGCTCTAGTGAATTTGACTTATAGAGGTCTTTGAGTTCTCGAATGAACCTTTATCTTGTCGAGATCTCTCAGCATCATGTTTTCACTTTGTCTTGTCGACAACTTAGAGTTCTCTAGTGAATTTTGACTTATCGATATCTCTGAGTTCTCTAGTAGACTTAGACTTGTCGATAACTCAGAGTTCTCTAATGAATGTAGACTTGTCGATAACTCTTAGTTCTCTAGTGAAGAAATGACTTGTCGATATCTCCAATCTTCATGTCTTCTTGACTTGTCGATATCTCTCTGAATTCTCTAGTAGCTTTCCTGACTTCTCGATAAGTCATTTGGAGTTCTCGAATGACTTCTCTATAACACTAAATCTGTGACTTGTAGAGATCCTGACTTAGAATATTTTTATCCAAACAGATTTATTCAACTCCAAGCTTCTTCAAAATTCTTCTGAGGCATGATCTTCTTCCAGATAGAATCCTTAGGCCTGATACTGTTTCGGGAAAAAGACTTCAGTCTGCTCCTTTACATTTTTACAGACTTTATGTGTTACAAGTACAAATACAAATTAAGATAACAATACAACTTTCTTATGGTTGACAAAATATCTTAGTCTTGTTAAGGTACAGGTATGTCTTATACAACAGAGCTTTTAAAAATTATATAAAGGTATTTAAAATTTAATTAATATTATTATTAGTTGAATTATTATTATTTTATTCATAATAAATCAACCGTTCGTCCGTTTAATATGAAACGAACGCCTCTAGACTCATAAAAATATTTTGCTTCTATTAAAAATATTTTCGAGACCTAAATTCTTTTGTATCAAAAGGGCGTTTATTTTATGAATCATTCTGAGTCGGTTATTGATCGATAAACTACTCTTTTTAACCCGATTTCAATCCTAAACGTATCGAGACCTATCTTTTGATGAATTCAACTTATGTGCTACATGAATTATGTGATTATGTGTTATATGAATAATATGATTACATGCCTTATGTGTGCGTGTTATGTGGATTATGAGTCAACGTGTCTTTTAAACGTTATCCGATCAAAATATGATCATTATCTGTTATTATCGGGTAGGTAGAAGATAAGAATAAATATATGATGGACAATTATACGTTGTCACTTAATTGAAATAGTATATTTTATAATAGATACACCTAGTTTGAGATGTTCAAAGCCAGACAGTTATAGTAAAGATAAATCTTGATTGTGTGGGGTATTGAGACGGGTGGATTCAGAATAGAGATACACCTAAAATGCTGATTGACAAGAAAGGTCAGGTAGCCTATCAATGGAAATACATATACATCAGGACTGAGTGATATGGTAGATAGTTAAAGTTCAAAGGGTTATCAATTGAGGCAAGTATTCCTAAACTTTCTTTTAAAATACTGCAAATATTTCTTCATTCCTATTCTAAGTTCAGAATAGTTAAATGTTTTTATATTTCGCTGCAATTACTCTTATTTATGTAAGTACCTCTTTGATCTTGTTCCTTGATTATCGATTGATCTCTTGAGCAAATACCCATTATTTTGGGTTATTTACGAACCCTGAATTGGGATATTTTGAAATCAAAGTGATTTGACATCAAAATACTGTACGGAGTGAATGGATTACGATGAGGGCCAGGAATGAGCTCGACCCCAAGGGCCAGAGATGGCTGGACCCTTAATTATTAGGCCATAGTTCCTGGGTACCCCATATGTTGATGGGTCTATGCAGTTAGGTATAGATCCGCACTATATCCTGACTGATCAGCAGGTTATAGTGCATATGTTGGTTTCTAGTGTCTAGTCTAATTTATTGTTGATCGCCATTAACGGCATTCCTTCTTGGAAAGTTATGGTTACAAAAACAAATGAAGATTTGATTCAAGAAACGAATCAGTGAAGCGTTCACTGTTCTTTTACAGGAAAAATGTGATTTATGATTAAAGGCCAATGGAGGCCGATGCTTTATTCGCTCAACTTTTTTAAATAAATAAAGATGTTTTGAAATCATTTAAAATTTGTTTTCAGAAGTTTCTTTGATCTGATACCTGGAAACCCATTATGATACTTGTTGGGCATTTTTGGCTCACTCTTGCTTTGTGATTTCTTATTTCTTTCAATATCAAATGAGGTCAAAAGTGAATAGCTCTTAATAGACATCAAAAGTGGAGAGATCCCAGCTAAAGGAAATTGGAGGAGGTGTCAGAGTAAATAATACGAGGAAGTTAGGAAAGATGTAATAAAATTATATTTTGTTATTGTAATTTTAGAAGGTTAGATTCTTGTTTCATACCATAACCTGTAAGCGATCCGGAATAATGAGGGGTTATCTGTATATTTGTTTTAATATACAGGTTTATATTATTTAAACTTGTTTATTGACACCCAATCCTGACCCCGTATTTGGGGATGTTACAAATATAATACAACCAAACACATTATTAATACAACAAAAACACGACCCCCTTACCACGATCTTTTCCAGGTTTAAGTATGACTTAGGTTACATAACTATTACAACCAAACTTATTTAACAAGGCTGACACAACTAACTTACTACAGCAACTCAACAGACCACATCTGGTCTGACATAACTACCTCGGAGGAGCCTTGTACGGAAGGAACTGGAACTCTTCCATGACTACGACGAAAAGGTCACATAGGCATTTGCAATATATATAAATATACAAAACATTTTGCAAGGGTGAGTAATCAATTGCTTAGCAGTACCAATATATGAATAGAAAGTAAAAAAGTTTATGATAAATAGTTGTACGAACAGAAATCATAACTCGTTTACAAAACAAGTAAAACAGGTATAAACTAGATATCAACAACTAGCATGCTCTGTAAAACATAACATCAACCGTGTGCTATGTAAATACCAGAGTCAAATTTTAGCATGCTATTTTCATTTTCAAATCCATTATTCCATTACAGGAACCATAAATAATCATATATTCCGTTACGGGAACCACAAAACCAAAATCAGAATTGTATTGGATGTTATCTAGTGACGGCTAATCAGGTCACCACATAATTTATCTAGGATAGCTGATCGGGCTATCACATAATTCATCTAGGATAGCTGATCGGGCTATCACACAATTCATCAGTTCCGAAACTCAGAGACTAGCTAGGTGTTTATAAGTTACACTGGACTAAGCGGTTCAAATAGGGCGCACAACCGACTTAGCCACTTACGACCATTATCCAATATCTGATCCGTTTTATCCAGTTTTCAAAACCACTTATACCTATCTTTTTTTAAAACCAATTTATCACATCACACTTCAAAACCTTTCCAATTTTATTCACAGTTTAGAGATAGGCATTTTCAGAAGTTACTTTTCCCCAAAACATAATTTAAATACAGGGTATACGTAACTTAAAATGTTATGTTCCAATACGAAATTTAAATCAACAGTATTCATATATTACTGAACCATAACAGATTTGTTTAGGGGTACTTGCCTTGCTAAGATTTACAACTGAACGCTAGTCTGACTTTAAACCGACTTCAACTTTCGGGGCTTCGAACTAGAACCTACAGAACCGAAATACCCAATGTTAAACGACCAGTTATGCTTGACATATCCTCGCTATCAACTATACCCGAATGATATAAGGTCCCCACTCGTAAGTATACCTATTATTATAATACACATAACATCTAGGGTTCACGTACTCAAAACTCGGTTTGATAATCATTTTCGGAAAATACATATACCCGTAGATTCGGAAAATAGGGTTGTCAAATATTTTACAAAATATTTTATCACGACAGGCAAGTAGGTTTCGTAAAATATTATAATTATATAAGTATATACGTTCGATTGGTGTTTCCGATAATATACAGAATACGTTCCCCTATTTTCAAAATTAATTTCTCAATAATCGGGCAGCGTCTCCTCTATTTATCGGACTACCCGTCGAAACATAATCGACGCTACCAACAATAACCAATTCAATTTCGCAACCCAATCATCGATACAAATATTAACCATTTTCATTTCAAAAAAATAATTTTACAAATTAAATATTATTTTTATAATTTTAGGACTTAGAATAATTTATCACCGTCCACCGTCAACTCATCAAAATTCATCGTTGACGACGGTAAAATTCATTGGTTCCCAATAAATTCGGGTGTCCAAACGAAATTCACCGATAAATTTTATAATCGAAAAATAAAATTCGAACATCAAAAAATAGTTCATCGAATTTTACTATTCAAAATAAATATTATTACTTCGAATTTCTTCAACAAATTGAAGAAATTAAGGAACTCAAAAACTGAACCAAATGCAACAAAAATCACAACCAACAGATACACGCGCATACGCGCTGCAACGCCACCACACATGTCGGAAAATCTGAGAGGTGGCAACATACAAACAAAGAAACCAAGATGCAAATATATATATATACACAATTGTATATACATATAAAATCAGCAACCAATCACGCATCACAAAACCGAACAAGCAAACGGAGAAACAGGCAACGGACGGAAAAGGAAAAGGAAAAGGAAATCGGCGACTTACCGGAATCCGGTGAAACCGAGGAGAGAATGGGGAGAAAAGAAGAGGGAGAGGGAGAGAGAGACTGTGCGGGAGAGATCGAGAGAGATTGAGAGTGAGAGTAGAGAGATAGAGAGATTTGCGAGAGAGAGAGCGAGATGAGATTAGGAGAGAAAAAGAAAAGAAATAAATTGAGAAAAAATACTGTGCAGCCACGTATCAACTAAGCTGAAAAAAACGAACACGTAACAATTTATATGTTAACTGTAAAACACGTGTACGACATGGCTCAATAATTTGATTTCTGTTTCGTTTTTCTCGATTTAAAGATCGAGTTGCGAGTGAAAGTAAATCGAAAAATTACCGAAACTCTTTTAAATTTCTCAAAATATTTAAATACTAATATAATAAAGTTTTCGAAATTTTTAAAGGATTTTTAAATCAAATTTTATACTCGCATTTTGTGACTTAACAGACAATTGTGCGGGTGAATAAAATCCGCAAAATTACCAAAATATTATTAAAATTCTCAAAATATTTAAAATCTAATAAAACAAAAATTTCATAATTTTTGAAATATTTCTGAATTTAATATCAAGTTTAACATTAAATGTACTTAAAAAATTATTTAGGAATAAATAATCAATGAAATATTATTTTCTAAATTCCATAAATCTCCATAAATATATATATTGAAATTATAAAATCATAAAAATGATTTTAGAGATAATTCCAATATTTATAAAAATAAATCTTCAATAAATCACTATTAAAACACAAACAGACTAAAATAAATCAGAAATTATTAATAAAATTCAACTCTTATATACCAATGAGTCACACACCATTAATATCAAATACAATACATAGCGGACAACAACCATAACATATTTTATTTAGTTATTATTCAATAAATACAACTTTTAATAATATAAATGTACGAGTCATTATACCAAGCATTCATGAAACACGGTGCTTGCATTGTGCTTTCCAACTCAGAACCCTCATTTAGATTTAGTTAGAGGCTACATGCTAAGATAAACGTTAATGATGCCAATTCAAAACCAAGGGTTTCATCACTCTTTAGTGAAGACTTTGTAAAATTTAGCACATTTTAGGTTCAAGTAGACCTGCAATGGCTACATGGTTTGAGAATGATACTTTTGTGGGGAATAATTCAAATCCACTCGAACTCAAATAGAGGTTGAGCTTGATTGAACAACATCCCTCACAAGTATTGTCTAAGATACACTTCTCTGAAGTGTTGAGACAATAAGTATAACTATCTTGAAATATCAAAGATAGGAAATTCATAATTGTGGTGGTCCCTCCCAAAGGGAAACAGGATTTAGGAATGTCATCTGTATGGAAGATACATTCAAGTCCCTTTAGTTTACTGGAGCTTCATGAAGGTGAAGAACAAATCCACTAAACTATAAGAATGCCTTAATTCTAAATCATTTATCTTATGATTTCAACTGTTCATTTTAGAACATGAGGCATCTCATCTGTTGATAATATGCATTTCTTAAATTTAGATTGATGTTATTCTTATAATTATAGAGTCACAGCCCCAAATTTTGCAAATCAATCTTGAATACAACCACAAAAACATATTAATATCTCACCTATTCTTCTCCTAAATTTTGACTTAATGTCAACCTTTCTAAAAAGATTATTCACATCTTAAGTTCATTAAGAAGTCATACTCTCAAAACTGATACTCAACATCTTTCAGAAGATTTATTGGAATATCGATCTCTTATTCCAGTCTTTAGTAGTCAAATTATGCACTTAAGAGGCTTATCAATCTTCACAGATTTGAACTACATTGACACCTTCAACTGTTATCTCATTTTCTCTTCCAATAAATATTTTTTAGCCATTGTTAAGTGTGTGTACATCAATGGCTAGTCTTGCAGCACAACCATTGATTAATCATATTGTTACATCAATTGCTATCTTTTAGTAGTTGATTGGGACATAGTTTGCACCACTTCTACAGATATTTAAAAAATTATTCTAACACTACTAGGACTGAGGGAAGGGATTGAACACACAGAGAGTGAGAGACTGCTTTTACATCTGGAAAAATGAGAGAAGTGTGAATGAGAGGTAGGGCAATTTTTGTAGCCCTGCAAGTAAGTTAGAGAGTTCCACCTTAGATGGTGATGGTGAGGGTGTGAGATGTGTGAGCTAGGAGAGCCACTAATGTAAGAAAATAGAGAATAAGATGGAAATGCATGTATTGCTGGAAGCAATATTCATATTCTCAGTGATGACATCAGAGAGGGTGCTATAAATCCTATGCCAGTATGTCACACTCTAGCTGCACATAATCTGGATTCTGTTGGAGAAGGAAATCTTCCCAGATCCTCAAGTGAATATAGATACTTGATGCATATTCAAATCCTTAATGCTAACAAAAAGGGGGGAAGTCTATAGCTTTAACTAAGGGGGAGCAAGAAGCTGAAGTCCAAAGCTCTAACAGAGAAGTATGTAGCTCTAACTGAGGGGGAGCAAGAAGCTACATTTCATCAACCGAAGGGGGAACAATGTATCAACAAAATGTGAAATCACTAGAAGGACAACAGTGCATCAACAAAGGGATAGTAAAGATTCAGGTCTTTATATTTCTTGGAAGCTATGAACTTGTTAAAGTTGGAGACTTGTGCACATACCGAGTTATTGAAAATGCAGTCTTTAACCAATAAAATAAAGTTGCCCACAGAGTTAGAGTTATAACTGAAATCTGAGAAGCAGTCAAGAAGCCCAAGGACAAGAGGACAAGAATAGTTATAATGAATAAAGACAATTCAAATTCTACTAGTACTTCATTCAGTTCAGAATAAATCAATCAAAGTAACTATTAGATTTAATGAGAATCCAATTATGTCTAAATAAAGAACCTATCAAGCCTAAGAAAAGTGTGTGATAATTCTCTTTTCTAAAAAGGACTTCAAAGTCATCAATAATGGAAGAGTTCTAGAAATCAGCCTTCACAGATAAAAATCTTCTAATCCAGTAAAGAATGCTAAGGACAACGACTCAATCATATGTCCAGCTAACTGATGAACATTCTCCTAAACAAACATCATACAAACAAGATCCATGGAGTTAGAATGTTGCATTCCACCTCAAAACTGACTGATAAGCTAGTGTTTGGTCAAAAGAAAGGAATCAGCAATATATAATCTCTACATCATATCTTGAAAGAAGGATACTCATTCTTGATAAGAAGACATGATTAGGCTTAACAAGATATAGAAATTTTAATTCCACTTCCAGAAGTCTATCACTTCATAGGAACAATAAAAATCCTATATTTCTCTTGGAGAAGCTAATTGTTAAAATGAAAAATGAATGGATCTTTCCTGAAAGGACAAATTAGAATGTTAAATAGCAAAGAAATCAGAAATAAATCACGCTCTCATATGCTCAGTCTAAAGGAGCTTCTTTTAGAATAATATCTTTTCCTCAAAACTCTTTCCTTGTACACGCTATGTATCAGTAGCTTAACATGACACAATTATGCACTTTTAAATGTCTATATGTCATAATATGTTTTGTTACCATCAAGGATTTAATTTATGGTTGTTATTCTATCAGTCATAAATTGGTGGAGATTGTTAGGAATAAAACTTGAATCCTAATGATAACAAATCACATTGCGTAATTATGTTAAGATAAACTGTAGCTTTCAACACCTATCCATCCTAAGGGATAACCATTGAAGGAGTTGCCCATCAACTGATGAGGATTTTGCAACATTTTTTATGAGATTCTTTGTGTTAGATAGTTATGTTGTTATTCATTCAAAAGTTGTAATAACTCGAATTTTTGAGACCTTGTAAAATATTTAATGAATAGTAACCCTGACGAACGGGAAATTTTGTTTGAGCCCACACTATGTAGTGCATGAGAAAATGAGTTTCGGAGTTGATATTATGATTATACGTACGAAATGAGTGTATGTAAACGCTATTAGTTTTCAAAAAAAATGAACTTTGAAAAATGACCGTATTTATAACTCATCGAGGATTACGGAAATCACAATATAATTACAAGATAAAAATCATACGGATTTATATCCAAGTATGATGATTTAAAATATAAAGAATAAATACGAAAGGAATTACGTCGCGAACCATTTACGAGGAAGTATTACGAAAATGTTTAAGCGACCGAGCGAACGCGTAAACGATTAAATAAACATAACGCACTAACTAACCATGGTAAGAAAGTAACCATGGTTACTTTATCAAATAGTGAGCTAGATGTAGGATGATCAAGCAAGGCTAACCAAATAGTGTGCTAAGAAAGCTAGAACATGTAGTTTATCTTGTAAACTAGGAAGCTACTTAAGATATGTCCATGGATTTGGCAACAAGGAATAAACCTAGGATTCTATACAAGGAAGAATATCAATCAATAAAAAGATATCACCCATCCCATTTCCTAGAAGCAACCAAAGGAAGCAAGCATAAACCCCCCACCCCCTTTCTTCATTCTTCCATTCGGCAATTTCATCTCCAAGGGAGGAATTCAAAATCAAATCTCAAAATCGAGCCATGGTAAAATCCTCCCATTAATTCTCAAGCTTCATAACAACCAAACTAAGGAAAAAAAAATTTGATATCTTTTATCAAGGTTTGATGGGTGATATAAAATCAAGAAAGTTATTAATGAATAGTATGAATAGTAACTCTTCTTTGGTTTCTTGATTTCAATGGTGGTTTTAGGTTCTAAAAATTATACCAAGCACTTCCAAGACTCCACCACCCTCAAGAACACATCTCAAGCTTTCAAGAAAGGTAAAAATCTTTGACCAACTTTATTTAAGATTTATTTTCAAGATTTATTTAGTATGTAGTTATAAACCTAGTTTTAGAGGTGATGTTGTTGAAATCTTGATGTTTAGCTAAGTAAATTTAAGGGTGATTGTTGTTGCCTCAAGAACATGATGTTATTGAGAGGAGTTTGTGTGTTGATGATGATATGATGATTATTGGTGGTTGTATAAAGATTTAGGGCGTAAACGAAACTCCGATCGTAAACGTAATTCCGTTAAAACGAATAAATCGTAACTTTAAGTTTCTGCAGAAAGTCCCAAAGATGTAAAATGTATTTTCTTGTAAATTGACCTTTATTATGATAGAAAATGTTATAAGGATCGTTTAGGCGATTGAATCTCTTGATTCCGATTTACGGATCAAAAGTTATGGTCATTTTACTAAAAGTGATTTACACGACAAAAACTGCTACGAATTATGAACTTTGAAAATATAAAGGATCGACTTAAAGTTGTTCATAAATCATGAAAATTTTACAGAGAGTATTATTTTTAGTTTCCTAACTTCCATAAAAATTTCAAGTGAAAATAATGATTTTTCAATTTTATGAAAATATCGGAGCCGAGACCGCGCGATTAGAAACCGTAGAATCCAAAAGCGGAGCCAATGGCAAAAATGAAAATGAACCTAAGATACTTAGAAAAATGAAGCGACCATGATGTGAATGAGAACTTAAAGGAATAATAAGGGTAATATAAGTTGAGAGGGTGCATAAAAAGTAGCACATGAGTGCGAGTCGCCGTAAATTAGAACGGGACCTAACAAAACGAATTGTGTTTATGATTATAGATTTCCGAGCGGAACCTAGAGCATCCTCCACCTCGAGATACCCAGGCAAGTTTACGAACCCAACTCCATTTTACTGTTGTGTTGTGAATAATTTTTTTATTATCATTGCATAAATACCATGTTTTCCATGATACGTAGTAATTGAACTTTTTCGCATAATGTAGCGATGTTGTATGATAAATATATATCGTAAAATATTTAATTTCGCTTTAAGCATGACGTATGATTATAAGACCGAGAGTCGGTCGGGATTTTAAGATAAAAACCCGGGAATCATTCCGGTGATATTATAGGATGATTACAAGTCCATAATAGTACGTTTTAAAGGGACTTGACGTCCACATACGAAATATTAAAAAACCTCGAACTTTTATTAAAACGATTTCCCAACGATCATATTCCCTCAACTATATTTTATTGTTTAAATAATAAATACTAGATACCTATTCCTTTATTACGGGAGAAGTATAATCCAACGATTATTTATTTCAAACCTGATTAAATATTAAAGATTATTAATTACGTAGACATAAACTAGTTGAGGAATATTATTTTAAATATTCTTTTAGAGAGTAAACTCATTCAAGGTTTAATTATTTATCGATTATCATTTAAATATTTATTATTCATTAAAAGGTTTATTATTGATTTAAAAATCATAGATCCTGATTTAAAAATATACTTTCTGATTTCGGAAAATCATTCGAATAATTTCAGATCGTCGGAGATTATTATCCCGACTTATTTAATATAGTTTCAAGGAGAAACTTTTCCCCCTTATTAAATTATCTGTTGACAACGGTCAACTCACATCCTTAGTACTTCCTCCGAAAATCTCGGAAGTACGTATATACATATATACATTTATATCTTAGTAAGATAAACTGTTTCTATCAACAAGCCAAACGCTTGGGGAACTTCGATGTGGTTCGAGTTCTCGAGATTGATAGAATTCTTTTTAAAGGACAAGGGAGGGGTAGACTCTGGTACTATGTGTGCTAGATGGACTACCAAAGGTACCGCAGACGAAGGTACTCTTTGTACTCAGGAACTTGTGAAGTATGTGTATACCCAAAAATGGGACACGTAGCTCGAATGCGGCAAGGGTGATAACCGGGATACGAAGGTGTCATTCTTCTACTAGTAGAAAAAGTTACTATTATCGTATTACGACTGATCATCATATACAGTGGCTCCAACGGGTGTCCTAATTCTTCCAATTGGAATTGTGATGCAATACCATAACCCAAGCCTAGGTGCTGGGTTTACTAATAAGGTATTCGCAGGATAATAAAATCCCCTAAAGAATTATTTTCATAAGAAGGCGTGTATCACCAAGGAAAACTAATTTCGAATAAAACATAACTATCATATATGATGTTTTACGTAAGTTATCATACAGTCATTTTCATACTGTACATTATTATGCTGGGCATTATAGCTCACTCTCGTTTTCTTAAATTGACACAACACAACAGTGAATCAAGATGCCTACCATGAGAACCATATCCAAGAAACGGGTAGGAAATGGCCAGCTGTTCCGTAGATTGTTTGGTGTTGTACCACAGGTAGTCCGAATAAGCTGGGTTGGTTTTCAGTTGTTTTTAGTTCGGCTTATTTATAAGTATGACTTATGTAAGGTAATAAACAAGAAACGTATATTTGACCGACGGAGTAGCCTTACTTAAAGATTACTCCCCGGTAAGACTTAATTACTTTTGGGTTGTAATAATTATCACTCTATGATTGAATTACTCTAGCTATGAATGGTTCGTTTCCAAGAGAATAACCTGTAAGTATGTGTGTGTGTGTGTTAAGTGTGGGGTCGTAAAGTGTGAGTATTTATATATTGTAGTGTGAGTTAGGTGGTTGTAATAGTTTAGATGGCGTGACCTCCGAGATTCCTGACCCCGGGTTTTGGGGCGCCACAAAAGTCATGTTCACTGAATGGATTATCTAGAATAGGGTGGCTAATTGTAAATACTCGATGCCATGTAATTTTGATTAAGTGAAAGTGAGCTATCAACGGCTAAGTGAAGATACAACATCAATGGCTAGAAATATCAGGCCACCAATAGCTATTAAAGTGACTGTCAATGACTAAGAAAAATCACATAGCTGGTGATAGCGACTAGACAGTGGTCAAGTCTCGAGTCTGACAAAGCACATGGGATGATGTGATTCCCAGTAAAGAAAATGGAAGCCAAGACAAACTTTTTATGTGATCTTGGATTCTGAAGAAGAAGAAATATTCTACTTCCATGCATGACAAATTGGAGGGATTTTCAAAGCAATATATCAAGATACAATCTAGCCTTTTTTGTCAAGCCTCACGGGAAAGAGAATTAAGAAGAAATCTTGTTGGACCTTGAAGACTGTGTTATGTATTATCTAGCAAGCATTATAACTTGGTAATTTATAAACCAACTAGTAGCCAGATGGTTTACTCAAGAAATAGAGTTTACATTTCTAGAGAGAGAGAGAGAGAGAGAGAGAACGATTCTCCTCTGAGTGAAACACTGTAACCCGCAGATGTTAGATTACTTATGTAATTGTAACAGATTATTTCTTCAAATAAACCTCAAGTGGTAAGTCAAAAAATAAACCACATGAAAATTTTGAATATCGTGTTCATATTTCATCTCCCAAATACATATTATATTGAAAATTTTAATTTGTATTTAATCCCCCTTTACAAATTAACATAAGTTGATTGTTATTGAATAACAATTAGAAAATCACTTTCTACTTCAGTTTAATAGATTTCGAATCTGACATGAGTTGCATAGACTGAAAAGATTCTAATTGCTTCCAATTTTGTTACCAGTGAGAACGATCCATCAATGTCAATCTTCACTTCCTGCAGACAGTCTTTAGAAACTATACTAGATTTTTTCCTTAAAGTAATGCCATTTCCATTTACCTTTATTCTGAGTACCCGAAGTTTTAAACTGTAGTTTCTTAAAAAATAACCCTTGATTATGATAGGCAATGTTATAAGGATTGTTTAGACGCTTGAATCGCTTGATTCCGATTTACGGATCAAAAGTTATGACTGTTTTACTAAAAGTGGTTTACGCGACAAAAACTGCTACGAATTACAAACTTTGAAAATATAAAGGATCAACTAAAAGTGTTCATAAATCATGAAATATTTACAGAGAGTAACATATTGAGTTTCCTAACTGCCATAAAAATTTTAAGTGAAAATAATGATTCTCAATTTTATAAAAATATCGGAGCCGAGACCGCGCGAGTAGAAACCGTAAGAATCCATAAGCGGAGCCGACGACGATAATGAGAATAAACCTAAGATACTTCGAAAAATGAAGCGACCATAATGTGAATAATGACTTAAAGGAATAATAAGGGTAGTATAAGTTGAGAGGGTGCATAATAAGTAGCACATGAGTGCGAGTCGCCGTAAATTAGAACGGGACCTAACGAAGTGAATTGTGTTTATGGTTATAGATTTTCGAGCAGAACCTAGAGCATCCTCCACCTCAAGATACCTAGGAAAGTTTACGAACCCAACTCCATTTACTGTTGTGTTGTGAAAGGATTGTTTTATTATCATTGCATAAATACCATGTTTTCCATGATACGTAGTTGTTGAATTTTCGCATAATGTAGTGATGTTGTACGATAAGTATATATAGTGAAATGTTATTCCGCTTTAAGCGTGACGTATTATATAAGACCGAGAGTCGGTCGGGATTTAAGAAAAAACCTGGGAATCATTCCGGTGATATTATAGGACGGTTATAAGTCCATAATAGTACGTTTTAAAAGGGACTCAACGTCCACTTACGAAGCATTAAAATACCTCGAAATATTATTAAAACGATTTTCCAACGATCATATTCCCTCAACTATATTTTATTGTTCGAATAATAGATACTATATACTTATTCTTTTATCATGGGAGTAGTATACCCCAACTATTATTTATTTCAAACCTGATTAATCATTAAAGATTATTAATTGCGTAAACATAAAACTAGTTGAGGAATATTATTTTAAATACTCTTTTAAAGAGTAAACTCATTCGAGATTTAATTATTTATCGATTATCATTTAATTAATTATTATTTATTAAGGGTTTATTTTTTTATTTATAAATCATATATTCGATTTAAAACATACTTTTTGATTTCAAAAAATCATTCGAGTAATTTCAGATCGCCGGAGAATGTTACTCCGACTTATTTAATATTTTGAATATAGTTTCAAGGAGAAACTTTTCCCCCCTTATTAACTATCTATTGACAACGGTCAACTCACATCCTTAGTACTTCCTCCGAAACTTTCGGAAGTACATATATATAGTAAAGTTATGCCTATCAACAAGCAAAACGCTTGGAGGAACTTCGATGTGGTTCGAGTTCTCGAGATTTGATAGGATTTCCTAAAGGACAAGGGAGGGGTAGAATCCAAGTACTCCGTGTATTGGATAGACTACTGGTACAGGAGGAAACGGTACAATATGTACCTATAGATCTGCGAAGTGTGTGTATACCCGAAATGAGGACACATAGCCCGTATGCGGCAAGGGTGATAACCGAGATGTGAAGGTGCCATCCCTCTACTAGTAGAAAAGGTTACTTTTATCGCAGTACGACTGATCATCGTATGCGGTGGCTCCAACGAATGTCCTAATTCTTCCAATTGTAATTGTGATGCAATATCGTAACCCAATCCTAGGTGTTGGGATTACTATTAAGGTATTCGCAGGATAATAAAATCCCTTAAAGAATTGTTTTCATAAGAAGGTGTGTATCATCAAGGAAAACTATTTTCGAATAAAACATAAGTATCATATTTGATATTTTACGTAAGTTATCATACAGTCATTTTCATACTGTACATTATTATGCGGGGCATTATAGCTCACACTTGTTTTCTTAAATTGACACAACACAACAGTGAATCAAGATGCCTGCCATGAGAACCACAGCCAGGAAACGAGTAGGAAATAGCCAATTGTTCCGTAGATTATTTGGTGTTGTACCACAGGTAGTCCGAATAAGCTGGATTAGTTTTTAGTTATTTTTAGTTCGGCTTATTTGTAAGTATGACTTATGTAAGATAATAAACAAGAAACGTATATTTGGCCGGAGGACTAGCTTTACTTAAAGGTTACTCCAGGTAAGACTAAATTACTTTTGGGTTGTAATAATTATCATTTGATGGTTGAAAGTACTCTAGATATGATGGTTCGTTTCCAAGACAATAACCTGTAAGTGTGTGTGCATGTGTGTGATAAGTGTGGGGTCGTGAAGCATGAGTATTTATATATTATAGTGTGAGTTATGTGGTTGTAATAGTTTAGATGGCGTGGCCTCCGAGATTCCTGACCCCGGGTTTTGGGACGCCAGAGAAATGGTATCAGATCCTTAGGTTATCAAATCTTGGAAACGAGAGGATATAAAATACGTAGACATAGGAAAAATAAAATAATCAATTAGAGCTCAAGTCGAGTTCGTCGTCAGGCTACACGGGTGACAGTTTTACCCTCAAGGGAATTCCGACTCTAAGTAAGTAACACCTTGCCTATTGTGTTAGGTATCAGTGGAGCCTAGGAGGGAGATTGATCATGTTGATGATGTCATGGTCCCTGAGCGTGACCCTATTCTTGAGCCAGAGAGCCCACCGATTGATGATTCAGATGATGACCCTACTGAGGATGTCCTAGAGGAGGAGACTAACCTTCCTGTCCCCATAGCTAATGGCGTAGTCTGGAGGGATGTAGAGATGTACCCTCACCCGACCATTCATTCTCCTACACAACCCCCAGGGATTCAGAGCCCTATGCCCTATATTGATGATGATGAGGAGGAGGCGATACGTGCAGAGATCCACGAGGTTTATGACATATCCTCTAGCGACCCAGATTCACCTCTACCACCACCGGCGACCATGCATGTAGCCGTACACGACTGGATAGTGGGTCAGCTTAATGCTGAGATCACCGCAGCATATGCTCGTATTGTGGAGTTACGCCAGGCATTGACAGCTGAGAGAGCCACCCGACTAGGATACCCGGGGGATTTCAGAGCTGCTTCCCCAGCCATAGCCCGCAGAGAGATCAATGGGATCGAGCTCCGTGCCAGGATTCAGATGAGGATGACAGCGGTTGGAGGATACATCCCGGTAGTTGATGCAGAGCTGATGTTGGCAGGAATGATGAGGAGGGTATGTGACCTCACTCGCAGTGATAGTGACTAAGGGACTAGTGACTAGATATGGACCTTGAAGAAGGGTGGGTGACTTGTCACCAATTTTGATAGGATAGCTAGTAGTAGATAGTGTTCTTAGCCCTTCAGGGTACACGGCTTATGTATTTTCATTTCAATATTCAGGACTAGTAGTGATGTATTATAATCAGGCATGTATAAACTCAACTAGTTGTTTTGTTTCCCAAGATATAAGTGGGAGATCTTATGAAATATATATCTAAGCAGTTATTAAGAAATTGACGTCCATATTATTGCGCTTTATAAAAAAACATGTTAATAATAAATGACATGCTTACATATGAATAAAATAATCCAACTGTTATAATTACAACTATGTTGACCAATTTTTAATAGCAGAACAATGCCACCCCGTAGAAGAGGAACCAGGGCACAGCCCGCAGAATCTGTTAACCAACAACGGAGTGAACCTGACCCTGTAGTGAATGAGGAAAGTGAAGAGGACTTAGACTATAATGAATATGATGAGGAAGAATATGTAGAAGAAGAGGCTGAGGATACCCATTAGGGAGGAAACCCCATGAATGAATTTATGGAACTGCTAAGAGCTAATATGAACCAACAACCTATTCTACCACAGCCACATGCTTCCCAACAGACTGCAGCTACTGCCTTTAGGGCCTTCAAATCTCTCAGACCCCCAGAGTTTCTAGGATCGGCCGACTCCGTTGAAGCACGGGCCTGGTTCAAAGAAATAGAAAAGTCCTTCGAGATACTAAGTGTTGAGGGACGACACAAGACCATTTTCGCGTCTTACATGCTGAAAGGAGAAGCTAACTACTGGTGGGAGTCCAAACGAAACCTAGAGACCGATGTTGTGATTCCATGGGATAGATTTACCCGATTTTTCTTAGACAAGTATTTCCCTAGGTTTATGGAGACCTGGATAGAGATTAAGTTTCTGGAGTTGAAACAGGATAAGATGACTGTAGCAGAATATGAGGCCAAATTTACTGAGTTGTCGAGATTTGTGCCTGAATTTGTGAATACCGAAGAGAAGAAAGCGCGAAGGTTTCAGCTTGGTCTGAAACAATGGATCCAAAACTGAGTGGCAGTGTTAGAGCTGACAGACTATGCCACCTTAGTGTAGAAAGCCTCGATTGTTGAAGCTGGTAGTGAGCAGAGTGCGAAGGAGAATGAAAATAGGTAAAGGAAGATAGGAAGCCAAGGAATAGGAACCGGGAACAGGAGCCTTCCAAGTAAGTTCGTCAGGGGAGCAGTGTCCCAACCTGCACGAGGCCCCGGATTCAGAAAAGCCCCGGGTGAGAGTGTTGGCCAGGGCGGCGGACAATCTAGGGCCACATTTCATAGCCAACCCTGCGCCCCAATACCAGAGTGCCAGACCTGTAAGAGAATATATAACGACTCGTATACTTTTATATTATTTAAAAGTATAATTATTAAATAAATAGTTAAATGAAATATGTGTATTGGTTTCGATCGCTATATGTTGATTTATTATGATCTCTGTGTGAATTAGGGTGTACCGGGTTATTTACATAATTAACTATTAAGTTGTATTGAATCGTTTTCACTTTTAAAAGTGAATTTAGTGCAAATTTATTTGCATAAATATTTGAAATGTCTCTAAATTTGTTCTTATGGCTTTATAATCTCAATATTTATTTTTGGGATTTTATAAAATCTAGAAATCAATTATTTCATCAATTATTTAACCTTGTATGATTTTCTGATGGCATCTATTTGTAAAATATGTACTTAATTCCCGAATTCTTCAAAAATTATGAAATTCATATTTATTTAGGTTTGGAACATTCCGGGAATTTTAAAAATTATTTTGGGAATTTTCGGGATTATTTTCACCCGCGCGTTGATTCGTTTAATTGATAAAAGCGGGTATAATTTGTGTTTCAGAAATTATTCTAAAATTATGAAATTTATGTTTTTATAAACTTCGGGATATTTGTGACATTTTAAGACTATTTTCGTAATTTTTTGAAACTGTTTTGCGTGCACCTCGGTCCGTTAATTTCGAATTTCGGGATAAAACCGGGTCTCAGAATCTTCATATTTATCCAATAGTATACGTGTTGGAATTACAGGAGTTGTACTGCTACGTGTCATACTCTGATTGTTGTGGAGAAAAGAAATAAAAAAACAGATACAACCCACCCATCCCTGTTTTTTTCATCAACATCAATCTCTACATCTCTCGAATCTTTCTTTTGGAAGTCACCCCTTTCCCTCTGTTTTCTCTCACCTCCCCGCTTCTTTCTTCCCTTTCTTTACTCCGATCGCCGCCTTATTCTGCCTTTTTCCGGTAAGCTACCGCCGTCCTATTTTCCAGTCGGTTTTGGTTGTTTCAGTTATGAGTCTTGTTGGGGCTGTGTGTATACATATATACGCGTGTATATATGCGTGTATGCAGCTTGATTGTATTGCTTCTGTTGTTGCATTTCTCTGTTCCGATGTCGTTTTCCGGTACCCTGTTCTGTTCCGGCCGTCACAGCCCTGTTCAGTCGGGTGTTATTGTTTTGGGTATGTGGTTGTGCTACTGTTGCCGCCTGGTTGTTGTTTGTTGACTTTCTTCCGGCCGCCGCCGGATCCTTTTTCCGGCTAGGTGGTCTGTGGCTGTGTTGGTGTTGTTACTGTTGTTTTGGTTTTATTTTAATTCCCTGCATAAAATTATTTAATTGATTTTCTTTGTGAAATAATAAATAAATATTATACGGGAAGTTAATGATTAATTGGTGAAATTTATTTGGAAACCCGACACGTATCGGGCACCGATAAATTTTACCGCCGTCGACGGTGAACTTCGGTGAGTCGACGGTGGACGGTGATGACGCGGTTCTGAGTCCTAATATAAATAAATTATAAAACAATTAATTAGTTTATAAAATTATTTTTCGGTATGACAATTAATTATTTGGAATCGAAGTTGGGCATATGCTTTGAAATGTGAAATGTGGCATGTTGGGTTTGTGAATTGTTGCGTTGTGATTGGTTTTTTTTGTGTCGATATGAGATCGACTGGTAGTCCAATAAATAGAGGAGGTGCTGTCCGGATTTCGAAAGATTACTACTTCGGAAATTCGGATACATTTCCTCTAATTATCGGACTTACCCATCGAGACGTTTACTTATATTATTATAGATAGAACGTTTCTCAAATTTAATTTTGGTACGAGTACTAACTCGGATTAGTACGACCTTGAGTTGTATTTGATTAACCGTTACTCAGATAAACTTACTAACCTATGTTGGCCGGTTTATCTTACTAATGATTAATTAAGTATAAATTCGGTTCTGCTAGTCTAGGTTAAAACTCAAAACCAAGATTCCAAACAGTTAGTCATATGTAACATAGTTGGATATATAAATTTCGTGGAAAAGAAATTCCAAAACCTATTCTCTGTATCAAGAATATATGTATATTCCGAAAATGATTAGTGAATTGGGTTGTGAATGTATGAACCTTAATTTTATGTGAGTTATGATAATTCGAATATATGCGAGTCGGGATTGTTATTATTTGGGTAGGATTGTTCGAGGGGATATGTCAAGCATACCTCGACGTCTAACGTAGGGTATTCCGGCTCTGTAGATTTTAGTCGAAGGACTCAGGAATTGATATCGAACTAAAATAATCTAGTGATCAGTTGGCAAGTGCCTCGAGGTTCCCAAGCGAAGAACCCCGAGAGTCCTGGATACTATCTTGAGACAGATTGTTGTGAAGCAGGGATGTCTTCTAGTGAGACAGTCATTTTTCCATGAGAGCCTGAACGTTCAAGTCTATCAAAATCAGTTAGTGATAGTCGTAAAGCTCTGCAAGGCAAGTACCTCTGACCATTCTTTTTTGGTTCAGTACGTATGAATAGCTAAATGTTTTATTCTCGTTATGGAACAGACACGTTTTAAGTTGCGTATCCCCTGTAGTTATAAATCACTATTTTCAAATTGTTTTGGGGAAAAGTAACTTCGAAAGGTACCTATCTCGAATGAAATAAATTGCGAACTGGATTTTATATGTGTGCTGGTTAAATAAATGGTTTTGAAATAAGATAGGTACAAGTGTTTTGAAAACTGGATAAAACGATCAGATACGGGATACAGTGGGGCCAGAGTAGGCCTATTGAGGTGGCGTAAGAGGCTAATTCGGTTGCGCGCAATATATAACCGATTAGTCCAGCAGGTCAGAGACCTAGCTAGTCTCTGAGTTCCGTAACAGGTATATAGGATGGCAGTGGGAGTTGTCCGGCGTTGATAGCCTGATCAACTATCTTCACATATCCACTAAGTATCTGATTTGGGTTTTGTGGTTCCGTAATGGAACAAGTGATTTATACAAGTGGATTTGGAGATGAAGATAGCATGCTAGAATTAAACTCTGGTATTTATACACAGCACACTACTGACGTTATTATTTTACAGAGCATGCTAGTTTTGGTATCCAGTTAATGATTTATTTTACATATTTTGCAAGCAAGCTATAATCTTTGTTCCTATCATTGATTTATCATAAATTGTTTTACTTGTTATTCATATAGTGGTGCTACTGAGCAAGCAATTGCTCACCCTTGCAGAATATTTTATATGTATTGTAGATGCCTAGGAGATTCTTCTGTGATCGTCGGGCAGAGTTCCAATTCCCTCCATGTCGGACTCCTCTGAGAGGGTTGTGTTGGACCAAGAGTGGTATGTTGAGTTGCTATGTTAGGATAGTTGGGTCAGGCGATTGTCGTAAGTTGGTTTGTGTTGGTTGTAACCTAAATCATACTTAAACCTGGAAAAGGTCTTGGTAAAGGGGTTGTAGTTATGTATTGTTAATGATTTAGATTGAATTATGATTGTTATTATTATTATTGATGACGTCAACTCCTGACCCCGGGGTTGAGGCTGTCACCGTTGGTATCAGAGCTACAGGTTTGAGTCCCTAATTTAGGTTAGGAGTAGAGTCAAAAGAGTATATGAAGGTTTATATATAAATGTAAGTCAGCAACTCAATCAGAGGATTGAGTCTATGAGTTTAGTCAAGGGTTTCGGAAGCGTAACCCTGACATTTATTGAGGATTGACTGGAACTGCCCTAACCTAGAGTATGATTCCTTTGCATATGTATTATTAGAAATGTTTGATAGAGATTTCTAGTTTTTCCCTCGAGGAAATGAGTCTGATTGTGAGGATTCAGCTTTTGCGCGGTCCCTTGGTGTGTCCGCTGAAGAGGCGCCAACATTACTTCTAAATATCGCATTTTCCATATCAAGGAATGCTACTGGAACTAATGTTGACCTCGGTGAGTGGGATGGAATGACAATCGTTAGCGACTGCTATAACAGCCAAGTCTCAAGGTGAACGTGAATTAGTACTGCGGTGTATATCTTGAACCCTTATACCTCTTTCTTAAGACCTATTTTGTTTCTAGAGTAATTGTTTCCTATTCTACAAGTTGCTTATCTTTCCTATGAGGAAGTTGTGAACCCGAAGTAAGCTACTTAGGGTTCTGTTGATCTTATTACAAATCAGATTCACCCCTTCTTATTTGTGAATTTTCTTTTTAACATTTTTTTTCTTTTCTTGAAAATTCTATCGGTTGATTGGGGAAAACAATGCATATGAGTTGACCATTTGTCTGTGTGGTAAAAGGGTCTGGTGGGACACCACCGAGTTATGTGTTGTGACTATGGGGTACTAAGACTGGCCATCTTATGTACTTGTACGGTTGCTCTCAGTCATACCTATGTTTTCTTCTCTTGTCCTCCCCGTATTATTGATTCTTTGACTTTGACATTTCATTTGAAGTCCCGAGGCAGTGAATTGTCAGTAGCTTTTGTAATCAGACAGTCCTGGCCATTGAAAGTAATTGGGATATGACTATCTGGAGGAAATAGAAGATGTACATCGGATTGCTAGCTATCTCAGAAACGATAATAGTAGAGAGGATTCATGATTTGATATTGAAGGTTGCGGTTTTAGAAAAGTAAATCCTGTGAAAGATAGGTTATGGTAGGAGATAAGAAGTCACCTTGGGAAGAAAGGGTAATTCAGTGGTTAATGAATCACTTGAGGGTGATAAGAAATTATCCCCGGAGGAGTGGTTGGTTGAAATTTGGACCATGGTGCCTAGAGGAGTCTAGCATTCCTTAAGTTTGACTTGAATTACTAGTGGGTTCTGTGTAAGTGGTGGTTGTTATAGCCGGCCAAGTTTCATTGTATACCAGATTGGAGTTAATGAGGTAATAGAGTAGTGATGGGAAGTGGTTAGTTGCTGTTGTATTGAGGAGTCATGCCATGGTGTTAGTTCCCTTGTATTTTAGTTTTCCTGAACTGTTATTGATTCTGCAACTGTCATTGTTGCTATGATTTCTAGTGCTATTAATCTAGATTTCTTTTGTACATGGACCCCGATTTTAAGGACATGAGTAATTTATTGGGTAGCATTTTCCTGATACAGGTGCACTGTTTAAAAATGGTGATATTTTGTTAAATGTTTTGTTATGTTTTAAATAAACTTATTTATATGTCTCAGGAAAATGCCACCTAAGAAAGCTACCCAGTCTAAAGAAAATAGTAGTAGTTTTGTGAATGGTCCAACTATAAATGAAATTCTAGATTTGTTACGCCAGCCGTAGCAACAACAGTTGCAGTTAATCTAACAGGTTTAGTGGCGGTAATTACTGTTGCAGCAGCAACAGCAAGGAGTGAACCGAAGTGTTAGTTTCAAATCTTTTCAGAATATTAATCCTTCTAAGTTTAAAGGTGAACCTAATCCAGTAGCTGCTGGAGCATGGTTAAAGGAGATGGAGAAAGCTTTCAATTTTGTCCAAGTAAGTGAAAATTTTAAGACTGAGTATGTAAATTACTCTTTAAGGAATGAAGTGAATTATTGGTGGAAATCAACCAGAGCGTTAGAAGGGAAGGCCCTATTTCATGGGCTAGTTTTATTGAGCTGTTTTTGGAAAGGTATTTCCTAGATTGTATGCGGAGTCAAATGAAAATTGAGTTTCTAGAACTGAAACAAGGTGAAAGAAGTGTGTTGGAATTTGAGGCCAAGTTTATAGAATTGGCCCGATTAGTTCCTTAGTATGTAAGTATGGAGAGTCAGAAGGCAAGGAGGTTCCAACAAGGGTGGAAGCCTGAAATTCGCAGAGGAGTTGTGGCATTGCAACTCAAGACATACTCCTCTATGGTTCAGGCCGCTTTGGTAATGGAAGGTGAGCAGAAGTTGACTGTTAGGGACGAAAGTGATAAGAAAATGAAGTCGGAAGGTGTTAAGGATAAAGCAAACCAAGATCCACTCAGGGATTTGAGAATTGGTTTGGCCGGAATAGGGGTAAGAGATTCCAGAAATAGAGTTTATTTCAAGATAGATCTAGTGCTACTTCAGTTGCTCCCACTCCAGCCCAGTCAGTCAAGTGAGCAGTGGATTGCAAGTCCTGTGATAGGAGACACAGTGGTGCGTGCAAAAAGAGTGTGCAATGTTTCAAGTGTGGATATAAGGGTCATTATGCCTCGAAAGGTAACCCAGGAGTTTTGTATTATAATTATGGAGAAAGTAGGCATGTTGCAAGGAGTGGTAGAACGGTTATTCAAGATACTACATCATAAGGGTTTAGAAGTTGGATATAGTTGCAGTTGATCTGACACCCTCTGAGTTAGAAGGGTTTGATGTGATTTTAGGATTGAGTTGGTTGCCCAGTGTTATGACAAGTAGTGGTTTTAGAAGAAGCAAAGTGTAAAGTGTACAGAAGCCAATAGTAAGATAAGTTTCTGGAGGCAGAACCAATATAAGGAATTCTTCCAATCATGCGAGAAAAGAAGTAATAAGCTAAGGATATAAGGTAGATCCACCATCTGTAAAGATATGAAGAAGCGAATATTTAAGCTGGAAGAATGTTGGGTAATAATAAATGCCCTGGAGTCTTTGGAGGCCGGTGGAACGAAATAATTAGTTGATAATGGTAACAGTTATTAGAAAGAAAAGTGAGCATACCAGATATAGTTCTCTGGGGATGCACAAGTGATGTTACTGGAAAGAGGAATGAAATTATGAGATTGTGTACTGATTATCGGGAGTTTAATAAATGATAAATAAGAATAGGTAACCCCTATAAAGGATTGATTACTTATGTGACCTAATTCAAGGAGTGTGTGATTTCTATGGGATTAACTTAAGATACAGCCAGAGGGCATGTCAAGGATTGCGATTAGGATGAGTTATAAGCATTGCAAGTTGGTGATATCATATGGAGTGACAAGTTTAAGAGTCGTCTCCAAGAATTTAAGGAACATGGTGTATGAGGAGTACTTGGATAAGCAAGTTGTATTTATTGATAACATCCTCAGCTACTCAAAGATTAAGGAAATCTGTGTAGAACGACCTAGGATTTCCCTATGAAGATTAGAAGGGAAGCAATTATACGCAAAGTTTTAAAATATGAATTTTGGTTGAAAATAACAAAAGATTTGGAGCATTTCATTAACCACCATTAAAGTAAAGTTAGTGTAGTAGTTCTTATGCCTCGTGCAGGGAAAAATGATTAAATGTAAGCAAGATTGCCAAGGAATCAGTAAAGGAATTCAAAACTGTGGGAATTAAAGTTGAGTATCTGAAGGTGATGAGAAGTTAGTATATAAGATTATTTCCCAGCCTTAACTAATGGAAATGATTAAGAAGTGATCGAATGTTGGAAATTAAATTGAAAATCCGTATTACCTATCACCCTTAGACAGAGGGTTAAAGTGAGAAGATGATTTAGATAATATAAGATGTGTGGAGAGTAATATATGATGGGTTTAAAAAGTGAACCGTGATAATCATCTACTAAAGATTGAGTATTCTATGCTAATAGTTATCATGTTGGTAAGAGAATACTACCTTGCGAAGCCTGGTATGGACATAAGCGTGGATCCTTACTCTATTGAGAGAAAGTGGGAATAGAGAATTGTTAAGTCCTGAGCTAATTCAGTACATCAAGAGTGTAGTGGTGTTGATACGGAAAAGAGTTGAAACAACTCGGGATAGGTAAAGAAAGAAAACAGAATTACATCGAAAGAATATGGATATAGAATTAGGATCGTTAGTGTGGGTAAACGTTTCATTTTGAAAGAGATTGGTTAAGTTTGAATAGAAGGGACAAGTAGAGTCCTAAATATAGTGAACCGTTAGAAGTATAAATAAATATAGGCAAAGTTGTCTATGAGTTGATGTTATCACCGCAGTTACAATGTGTATATATAATATGTTCCATGTGTCAATGTTAAGGCAACATATGTCTGATTGAACCAAGTCATTGATTAGGAGCCAATGGCCTCTTATCCAAATCTATTATGCGTGGAATGATCGATCCTAATCCTGGATCTTTGAAAGCGAGTCCATAGGAAGGAGTTTATATCCCTAATAAGTATGTTTTGAATAAATCCTCGAGTAGAAGAGTCTACCTGGAAGTTAGAGTCAGATATGCTTGACAAATATCCCCACTTGTTTAGTTAGATCAGATTCTGAGGACATAATCTTTTTAAGAGGAGAAGGATATAACGACTCGTATACATTTATATTATTTAAAAGTATAATTATTAAATAAATAGTTAAATGAAATATGTGTATTGGTTTCGATCGCTATATGTTGATTTATTATGATCTCTGTGTGAATTAGGGTGTACCGGGTTATTTACGTAATTAACTATTGAGTTGTATTGAATCGTTTTCACTTTTAAAAGTGAATTTAGTGCAAATTTATTTGCATAAATATTTGAAATGTCTCTAAACTTGTTCTTATGGCTTTATAATCTCAATATTTATTTTTGGGATTTTATAAAATCTAGAAATCAATATTTCATCAATTATTTAACCCTGTATGACTGATTGCATCTATTTGTAAAATATGTACTTAATTCCCGAATTCTTCAAAAATTATGAAACTCATATTTATTTAGGTTTGGAATATTCCGGGAATTTTAAAATTATTTTGGGAATTTTCGGGATTATTTTCACCCGCGCGTTGATTCATTTAATTGATAAAAGCGGGTATAATTTGCATTTCAGAAATTATTCTAAAATTATGAAATTTATGTTTTTATAAACTTCGGGATATTTGTGACATTTTAAGACTATTTTCATAATTTTCTGAAACTGTTTTGCGTGCACCTCGGTCCGTTAATTTCGAATTTCGGGATAAAACCGGGTCTCAGAATCTTCATATTTATACAATAGTATACGTGTTGGAATTACAGGAGTTGTACTGCTACGTGTCATACTCTGATTGTTGTGGAGAAAAAAAATAAAAAAAACAGACACAACCCACCCATCCCTGTTTTTTTCATCAACATCAATCTCTACATCTCTCAGCTCTTTCTTTTGGCAGTCACCCCTTTCCCTCTGTTTTCTCTCCCCTCCCCGCTTCTTTCTTCCCTTTCTTTACTCCGATCGCCACCTTATTCCGCCTTTTTCCGGTAAGCTACCGCCGTCCTATTTTCCGGTCTGTTTTGGTTGTTTCATCTATATGTCTTGTTGGGGCTGTGTGTATACATATATACGCGTGTATATATGCGTGTATACAGCTTGATTGTATTGCTTATGTTGTTGCGATTCTCTGTTCCGATGTCGTTTTCCGGTACCCTGTTCTTTTCCGGCCGTCAAGGCCCTGGTTCAGTCGGGTGTTATTATTTTGGGTATGTGGTTGTGCTACTGTTGCCGCCTGGTTGTTGTTTGTTGACTTTCTTCCGGCCGCCGCCGGATCCTTTTTCCGGCTAGGTGGTCTGTGGTTGTGTTGGTGTTGTTACTGTTGTTTTGGTTTTATTTTAATTCCCTGCATAAAATTATTTAATTGATTTTCGTTGTGAAATAATAAATAAATATTATGTGGGAAGTTAATGATTAATTGGTAAAATGTAAAATATGGCATGTTGGGTGTGTGAATTGTTGCGTTGTGATTGGTTTTTTTGTGTCGATATGAGATCGACTGGTAGTCCAATAAATAGAGGAGGTGCTGTCCGGATTTTGAAAGATTACTACTTCGGAAATTCGGATACATTTCCTGTAATTATCGGACTTACCCATCGAGACGTTTACTTATATTATTATAGATAGAATGTTTTTCAAATTTAATTTTGGTACGAGTACTAACTGGGATTAGTACGACCTTGAGTTGTATTTGATTAACCGTTACTCGGATAAACTTACTAACCTATGTTGGTCGGTTTATCTTACTAACGATTAATTAAGTATAAATTTGGTTTTGCTAGTCTAGGTTAAAACTCAAAACCAAGATTCCAAACAGTTAGTCATATGTAACATAGTTGGATATATAAATTTCATGAAAAAGAAATTCCAAAACCTATTCTCTGTATCAAGAATATATGTATATTCTGAAAATGTTCAGTGAATTGGGTTGTGAATGTATGAACCTTAATTGTATGTGAGTTATGATAATTTGAATATATGCGAGTCGGGATTGTTATCATTTGGGTAGGATTGTTCGAGGGGATATGTCAAGCATACCTAGACGTCTAACGTATGGTATTCTGGCTCTGCAGATTCTAGTCGAAGGACTCAGGAATTGATATCGAACTAAGATAATCTAGTGATCAGTTGGCAAGTGCCTCGAGGTTCCCAAGCGAAGAACCCTGAGAGTCCTGGATACTATCTTGAGACAGATTGCTGCGAAGCAGGGATGTCTTCTAGTGAGACAGTCATTTTTCCATGAGAGCCTGAACGTTCAAGTCTATCAAAATCAGTTAGTGATAGTCGTAAAGCTCTGCAAGGTAAGTACGCCTGACCATTCTTTTATGGTTTAGTACATATGAATAGCTAAATGTTTTATTCTCATAATGGAACAGAAACGTTTTAAGTTGCGTATCCCCTGTAGTTATAAATCACTGTTTTCAAATTGTTTTGGGGAAAAATAACTTCTAAAGGTACCTATCTCGAATGAAATGAATTGCGAACTGGATTTTATATGTGTGCTGGTTAAATAAATGGTTTTGAAATGAGATAGGTACAAGTGTTTTGAAAACTGGATAAAACGATCAGATATGGGATACATTGGGGCCAGAGTAGGTCTATTGAGGTGGCATAAGAGTCTAATTCGGTTGCGCACAATATATAACCGATTAGTCCAGCAGGTCAGAGACCTATCTAGTCTCTGAGTTCTGGAACAGGTATATAGGATGGCAGTGGGAGTTGTCCGGTGTTGATAGCCTGATCAACTATCTTGACATATCCACTAAGTATATGATTTAGGTTTTGTGGTTCCGTAATGGAACAAGTGATTTATACAAGTAGATTTGGAAATGAAGATAGCATGCTAGAATTAAACTCTGATATTTATACACAGCACACTACTGACGTTATTATTTTACAGAGCATGCTAGTTTTGGTATTCAGTTAATGATTTGTTTTACATATTTTGCAAGCAAGCTATAATCTCTGTTCCTATCATTGATTTATCATAAATTATTTTACTTGTTATTCATATAGTGGCTTGCTCACCCTTGCAGAATATTTTATATGTATTGCAGATGCCTAGGAGATTTTTCTATGATCGTCGGGCAGAGTTCCAGTTCCCTCCGTGTCGGACTCCTCTGAGAGGGTTGTGTTGGACCAAGAGTGGTATGTTGAGTTGCTATGTTAGGATAGCTGCGTCAGGCGATTTCCGTAAGTTAGAATATTTTATTATTGTTGATGACGTCAATTCCTGACCCCGGGGTTGAGGCTGTAACAGAAGATACCTTGGGTTATGCAACCAGGCGAGAGCCCCTCTGAAATGTTACAGGTGCGACCAACCCGGACACCTTGCCAACAACTGTCCCCAATATAGCAAGACATGTTTCCAATGTGGGAAAGTAAGACATATGAGGAAGGATTGCCCGATAATGAAGCCCCCAGTCTCAGGTATGAGCAGAGCTGCATCCAACCGACCCCCGGCTGCTAGGACCTTCAACATGACTGTTTAGGATACTGTTCGAAACACTGATGTGATAGCAGGTACCCTTTTGTTAAATTCCGAACATGCAAATGTCCTATTTGACTCTAGAGCAACCAAATCTTTTATATCTCAAAATTTTGCTAAAAAGTTAAAATTTAATGCCATACCCTTACGTGAGATATTACAAGTGGAAATAGCAAACAAAGAAATAATTCCTGTAAATCAAGTACACCCTAAGTGCAAGTTGAACTTAGAAGGGAAGGTCTTCGAGGTTGACCTAATCCCATTCATATTACGAGAATTTGATGTAATCTTAGGAATGGATTTGTTATCCAGTAATGGAGCGCAAATAGATTGTGAACAGAAGAGAGTAAAGATAAGAGTGCAGAATGAAAAAGAAGTAGTGTTTAAAGGTCAACGACAGAACCAAAAATTTCTAACCATACTACAAGCAAAAAGATTGTTATGGAAAGTTAACGAGGCCTATTTGGCTTATGTGGTAGATACCAAAAAGGAAGTCCCTAATATACAGGACATACCCGTAGTAAACGAATTCGAAGATGTATTTCCAGAGAACTTACCAGGATTACCACCTGACCGGGAAATAGAGTTTGTTATAGAATTAGCACCAGGAACGGCACCAGTATCCAAGGCCCCATATAGGCTAGCCCCAGTTGAGATGAAGGAACTAGCTTTTCAACTGCAAGAGTTATTAGATAATGGAATGATAAGACCCAGTGTGTCGCCATAGGGAGCGCCAGTACTGTTCGTAAAGAAAAAGGACGGCAGTATGAGATTATGCATAGACTATCGAGAGCTGAATAAGCTGACTATTAAGAATAGGTACCCTCTCCCCAGGATTGATGACCTATTCGACCAACTAAAGGGAGCTGTACATTTTTCCAAAATAGATTTGAGAACAGGATATCACCAGTTGAAAATCAAACCGGAAGATATACCGAAGACTGCTTCTCGAAGTGCGAGTTTTGGTTGAGAGAAGTTCAGTTTTTAGGACATGTAGTGAGTAGCAAAGGAGTTTTAGTTGACCCTGCCAAAATAGAGGCGGTATCCAATTGGGAAAGACCAACTACCCCAACGGAGGTTAGGAGTTTTGTGGGTTTAGCAGGATATTACCGAAGGTTCGTGCAAGATTTTGCTAAGATAGCCGGTCCACTGACTAGACTTACCCGGAAAACAGAAAAGTTTGTATGGACAGAGAATTGTGAGGAGAGTTTTCAAGAGCTGAAAAGGAGGCTGGTGTCAGCACCAATGCTCGCTCTTCCCGATGGAAAGGGAGAGTTTGTGATATACAGCGACGCATCGCTTAAAGGATTAGGATGTGTACTGATGCAGCATGGCAAAGTTATAGCGTATTCCTCTCGACAATTGAAGGAATATGAGAGGAGATACCCTACGCATGATCTCGAATTAGCAGCCATAGTGTTTGCCCTAAAAATTTGGAAACACTACCTGTACGGTGAGAAATGTGAGATCTACACTGACCATAAAATCCTCAAATATATTTTCACTCAGAAAGAACTGAACATGAGACAGAGGAGATGGTTAGAGTTGATAAAAGACTAGGACTGTGAAATTTTGTATCACCCGGGTAAAGCCAATGTGGTGGCTGACGCCCTTAGTAGGAAGGAAAGACTCAAGATGATAATGACATCGGAGGAGTTGATTAAAGAATTTGAAAAGATGAAAATTGACGTGAGAATGACCGGTAAGGGAACAGAAGGATTATTTGAGATTAAGCTAGTGCCGGAGCTGACTGAAAAGATATGAGTATGTCAGAAAAAGGAGATGAGTGAAGAATGAGGAACATTGACCGGTGAAGAAGTGAGATACGAGAAGGACGAGAAAGGGATCATGAGGTATGCGTCCCGAATTTGGATTCCAAATATGCAAGAGTTAAAGGATGAGCTATTGCACGAAGGGCACATCTCCAGATATTCAATCCACCCAGGAAGTACGAAGATTTACCGTGACCTTAAGGAATTTTATTAGTGGCCTAACATGAAAAGAGAAGTGGTAGAGTGGGTCAGCAAGTGCTTGACATGCCAGAGAGTGAAGGCTGAACACCAGCGACCTAGTGGACTGTTACGGCCCCTGGAAATTCCGGAATGGAAATGGGAGCATAAAGCCATGGATTTTGTGACAGGCTTACCAAGAACAAAGACCAATCATGATGCCATATGGGTTGTCATAGATAGATTGACCAAGTCCGCACACTTCCTACCAATCAACGAAAGATACACCGTAGACAAATTTGTGGATATTTACTTGAAGGAAATTGTAGTTAGACACGGCGTTCCGGTAGCCATAGTGTCAAATAGAGACCCGAGGTTTAATTCCCGATTTTGGAGAAGCTTCCAGGACTGTGTAGGCACCAGACTAAACATGAGTACCGCCTACCACCCTAGACAGATGGACAAAGCGAAAGGACTATTCAGACCCCAGAAGATATGTTATGAGTGTGTGCCATTGATTTCAAAGGAAATTGGGATGATCACTTACCCCTGATCGAATTTGCTTACAATAATAGCTATCACGCTAGCATAGGAATGCCCCCGTATGAAGCTCTTTACGAAAGGAGATGTCGATCTCCCCTGTGTTGGGACGAAGTCGGAGAACACAATATATTAGGACCAGAGTTAGTCCAGCAGACCAAAGAAATGGTAGGACTCATCAGGAAAAGACTGGTAGCAGCCCAGGACAGACAAAAGAAGTACTTCGACCAGACCAGGAAGGAAAGGGAATACGAAGTAGGAGATTATGTGCTATTGAAGGTATCTCCGTGGAAAGGAGTGATGAGATTTGGGAAGAAAGGGAAGCTGAGTCCCAGATTTATAGGACCCTTTAAAATTTTCAGGAGAATAGGACCTCTAGCTTACGAGCTCGCCTTGCCCCCTAATTTGCAACAAGTGCACAACGTATTCCACGTGTCCATGTTAAGGAAGTACCATGCAGATGCACGACATGTAATAGATTACGAGCAGGTAGATTTACAACCAGACCTGACCTACATCGAGCAGTCGGTAAGGATAATGGACCAAAAAGAACAAGTGCTGAGGAACAAGACTATGAAGCTGGCTAGGATCTTATGGAGAAATCAAAATGTTGAGGAATCAACTTGGGAACTTGAAGACGCAATGAGGAATAGATATCCCCACTTATTTTCTAATTGATTCCGGGACGGAATCCTTGTTAGAGGGGAAGACTATAATAACTCGAAATTTTGAGACCTTGTAAAACGTTTAATGAATAGTAACCCTGACAGACGGGAAAAACTTTTGAGCCCATACTATGTAGTACAAGAGGAAATGAGTTTCGGAGTTGATATTGCGATTATACGTACTAAATGAGTGTATGTAAATGCTATTAGTTTTCGAAGAAAACAAACTTTGAAAAATGACCATATTTACGACCCATCGAGGATTGCGGGGATCACAATATAATTACGAGATTAAAACCCTATGGATTTATATTCAAGTATGATAATTAAAAATATAAGGGATAAATACTAAAGGAATTACGTCGCGAACCATTTACGAATAAGTATTACAAAAATGTTTAAGCGAACGCGTAAACGATTAAATAAACGTAACACACTAATTAAGCCATGGTAAGAAAGTAGCCATGGTTACTTCATCAACTAGTGAGCTAACCATAGGATGATCAAGCTAGCTAGTAAAATAGTGTGCTAAGGAAGCTAACCCATGTAGTTAGCTTGTAAGCTAGCAAGCTACTTAGATTTTGTCCCCAAGATTTGCAACAAGAATAAACCTAGGAGAATAAAAATCAAGTGGAAGATATCACACCCCATTTCCTAAAAACAGCCTAGAGAAGCAACCAAGAGAAGCAACCAAGAGAAGCAAGGATAAATACCATCCCACCCCTCATTATTTCCATTCGGCTATTCAAGAAAATGGGGAGGAATTCAAAATCAAAACTCAAAATCTAGCCATGGTAAAATCATCCCATTAATTCTCAAGCTTCCTAGAAATTAAACTAAGGTAATAAAATTCTTTCATCTCTTTTTATCAAGGTTTGATGGGTGAAATAAAATCAAGAAAGTCACTAGTGAATAGTATGAATAGTAACCTCTCTTTGGTTTCTTGATTTCAATAGTTGTTTTAGGTTCCAAAAATCATACCAAGCACTTCCAAGCCTCCACCATCCTCAAGAACACATCTCAAGCTTTCAATAAAGGTAAAAATATTTGGCCCAACTTTATTTAAGATTCATTTTAAGATCCATTTAGTATGTGGTAGTAAACCTAGTTCAATGAGTAGTATTGATGAAATCTTGGTGTTTAAGTTAAGTAGATTTAAGGTTGATTGTTGTTGCCTCAATACCATGATGTTATTGAGAGGATTTTGTGTGTTGATGATGAAATGATGATTGTTGGTGGTTTTTTTAAGAGTTATGGCGTAAACGAAATCCCGATCGTAAACGTAACTTCGTTAAAACCAACAAATCGTAACTTTAAGTTTCTGCAGAAAGTTTCGAAGTTGTAAACTGTAGTTTCTTGAAAAATAACCCTTGATTATGTATGTAAATTTTATAAGGATTTTTTAGGCGCTTGAATCGCTTGATTCCGATTTATGGATCAAAAGTTATGACCGTTTTACTAAAAGTGATTTACGCGACAAAAACTGCTACGAATTACAAATTTGAAAATATAAAGAATCGACTTAAAAGTGTTCATAAATCATAAAATATTTACAGAGAGTAACAGATTGAGTTTCCTAACTTCCATAAAAATTTCAAGTGAAAATAATTATTTCTCAATTTTATAAAAATATTGGAGCCGAGACCGCGCGAGTAGAAACAGTAAGAATCCATAAGCAGAGCCGACGGCGATAATGAGAATAAACCTAAGATACTTAGAAAAATGAAGCGACCATAATGTGAATAATGACTTAAAGGAATAATAAGGGTAAAATAAGTTGAGAGAGTGCATAATAAGTAGCACATGAGTTCGAGTCACCGTAAATTAGAACGGGGCCTAACGAAGTAAATTGTGTTTATGGTTATAGATTTCCGAGCAGAACCTAGAGCATCCTCCACCTCAAGATACCCAGGCAAGTTTACGAACCCAACTCCATTTACTGTTGTATTGTAAAAGGATTGTTTAATTATCATTGCATAAATACCATGTTTGCCATGATACGTAGTTGTTGAATTTTCGCATAATATAGCGATGTTGTACGATAAGTATATATCGTGAAATGTTATTCCGCTTTAAGCGTGACGTATTATATAAGACCGAGAATCGGTCAGGATTTAAGATAAAATCCGAGAATCATTCTGGTGATATTATAGGACGGTTATAAGTCCATAGTAGTACATTTTAAAAGGGACTCAAAGTCCACTTATGAAGTATTAAAATACCTCAAACTTTTATTAAAACGATTTCCCAACGATCATATTCCCTCAACTATATTTTATTGTTGGAATAATAGATACTATATACTTATTCTTTTATCATGGGAGTTGTATACCCCAACTATTATTTATTTCAAACCTGATTAATTATTAAAGATTATTAATTGCATAAACGTAAAACTAGTTGAAGAATATTATTTTAAATACTCTTTTAAAGAGAAAACTCATTCGAGGTTTAATTTTTTATCGATTATCATTTAATTAATTATTATTTATTAAAGGGTTTATTTTTTTATTTATAAATCATAGATCTGATTTAAAACATACTTTTTGATTTCGGAAAATCATTCGAGTAATTTCAGATCGTCAGAGAATGTTACTCCGACTTATTTAATATTTTGAATATAGTTTCAAGGAGAAACTTTTCCCACCTTATTAACTATCTGTTGACAACGGTCAACTCACATCCTTAGTACTTCCTCCGAAACTTTCGGAAGTACATATATATATATACAGTAAAGCTATGCCTATCAACAAGCAAAACGCTTGGAGGAACTTCGATGTGGTTCGAGTTCTCGAGATATGATAGGATTTCCTAAAGGACAAGGGAGGGGTAGGAACCAAGTACTTTGTGTATTGGATAGACTACTGGTACCGTAGGAGACGGTACAATATGTACTTATGGATCTGCGAAGTGTGTGTATACCCGAAATGAGGACACATAGACCGTATGCGGCAAGTGTGATAACCGAGATGTGAAGGTGTCATCCCTCTACTAGTAGAAAAGGTTACTTTTATCGCAGTACGACTGATCATCGTATGCGGTGGCTCCAACGAATGTCCTAATTCTTCCAATTCGAATTGTGATGCAATACTGTAACCCAAGCCTAGGTGTTGGGATTACTATTAAGGTATTCGCAAGATAATAAAATCCCTTAAAGAATTGTTTTTATAAGAAGGTATGTATCACCAAGGAAAACTATTTTGAATAAAACATAAGTATCATATATGATATTTTATGTAAGTTATCATGCAGTCATTTTCATACTGTAGATTATTATGCTGGGCATTTAACTCACACTTTTTTTTTAAAATTGACACAACACAACAGTGAATCAAGATGCCTGCCATGAGAACCACAGCCAGGAAACGGGTAGGAAATGGCCAGCTGTTCCGTAGATTGTTTGGTGTTGTACCACAGGTAGTCTGAATAAGCTGGATTAGTTTTCAGTTGTTTTTAGTTCGGCTTATTTATAAGTATGACTTATGTAAGATAATAAACAAGAAACGTATATTTAGTCAGAGGACTAGCTTTACTTAAAGGTTACTCCCGGTAAGACTAAATTACTTTTGGATTGTAATAATTATCACTTGATGGTTGAAAGTACTCTAGATATGATGGTTCATTTCCAAGACAATAACCTGTAAGTGTGTGTGTGTGTGATAAGTGTGGGGTTATGAAGCGTGAGTATTTACATATTGTAGTGTGAGTTGTGTGGTTATAATAGTTTAGATGGTGTGGCCTCCGAGATTCCTGACCCCGAGTTTTGGGGCGCCACACTTTCTTTCCTGTAACAACTCTTGCTTCAAAACCACTTGATATAGTCTTCAAAGGTTGAGTTGGTTGAGGTTGAGAGGTTTCCTTTGAAGGTTCAGCTTTGGTGAATCCTGGTAGTAGCATCTTTGAAGGTTTTACAAGAGCAATGTCAGAGGTTTCCCGGTTCAGCTTTGGTGAATCCTGGTAGTAGCATCTTTGAAGGTTTTACATGAGCAATGTCAGAGGTTTCCTTTTCCTTATCTTCTGATATCAAGCCAACTTGAGCTATGTCAGAGGTTGCTTGCTTCACTGTCATATCAGAACTTACTACATCTTGACTTTGAATAACTTGAGCCATGTCAGAGGTTGTTTGAGAAATCTTCTTTTTCATCAGAGTAAGACTAGCATCTTCAACAGATTTTGTCTCCAGATCCATGATTGGCATATATACCTTTACAGGTTCACCAATTTTTTCTTTGCCCTTAGATCTAGGATCTACCTCCACTTGTGATTTGGCTTTGGTTGCCTCAGAGTTTTTCCTCTCCTTAATCACAATACCCTTAGGTTTTGGAAGTTTCTTTTCAACAACAGAAGCTTTAGACTTGGAGTTGACAATTTCTGCTCTAAGTCAAGCTTCTTCTTCCTTTAGACTTTCAAAGTCCATTTGTAAGGCATACGTCATAGCCTATTTGTATATTCGAGGATTTAACTCAACTCAAATAAGAATGTAATAAGTAAATAGTGGATCTACCGTCAAAGAGATCTCACCAAGTAAAATCTGTTAGAGGATTCAAAAACAAGGTTCATCTACAGACTTGAGGAGTTAATTCACTGGAAGAAGCTCAAGAAATTGATCAAGCCTCAGTGATGCAAATCAAGATTGTGGATTTAATCAAGTGACAGAGATCTCGTCAGGGTATCATTAATTACAAGGATTTAATCTGAAGAAAATCAATTATCAAAGTCAAGACATGAAGAAACGTCACGGAAGTTAGTCACTCATGAACCAGACAGTACATCGAGTGTCAACATTGAAGTGGTGGAATTGATTCATAATTCTCAGTGATTTTCAGAAGATTTTCAGAAGAATGGTTGCTGCTCAGGATTAGTATTAATTCTCTATTAATTAATTAAGTGATATAATTTAATTAAGAAAATAAATTATATCTGCAAAGATTAATTTATTAATTAATTGAATTAATTGATTAGTTAATTCAGAATTAATATTAAGAATTGTCAGAAGTTTAATTGGATTAAAAACAGTCTTAAATCAGCAAAACAATTGAAAATGAACTAGCATGACAATCTGGATTGTCATACCGATTGTCATGCCAAGTCATTTCAATAGTCATACCGAAAGTTCTACTGGGAAGGAGATTGTCTTGCTAGTTCAACTGATTGTCATACCGAAAGTCATTGTAGTTCAATCAGATTGTCTTGCTAGTACAATCAATAGTCCTACTGATTGTCATGCTGAGCTCAGGATTGTCTTGCCAGTTCAATGAGAGTCTGTTGATTGATTTAAAAAGAACAGAAGCAACATACATTCATCATTATCCAATACACAGAACACAAGTCAACAAATAAGAACTCAGCAGAAAAGAGAAGTAAAATATTTCATCCTTCATCTGCAAACTTCAAGATCAAATTTTCTAGTTTGTAAAGTTAAATCCAAACCACTAGAAATCTTTATCTTGTTCTTGTGTAACTATCTAGCGGATCAAAATCCCTAGAACTTAATCTCAAATTGCATTTAGCATTTGAATCTTTTTATTGCAAAAATAGAAAAAGTTCAAGTCGAATTTATTCTAAATTTGTGATAATTAATTTGAGATTAATTCCTTGTAATCGATACAGTTGTTGTAACACCTTTCAAGTTTAATAATATTCTTATTTAACTTGAATTTTGTTAAAATTTTTATTCCGCATTTTATTCGATTATTCGGTACTGTTTGTATTCAACCCCCCATTCTACATACACATTGGGACCTAACAATTGGTATCAGAGCCTTCTGATTAACGAACAAATCAAGATTCTAGACTTTTGTGATTTTTTCAACTCCGTGAATTTTTATTTATTCAAAAATTTATAATGACTTCACAAAAAGTTGGAACCGTTAAAATTCCACTATTTGATAAAGAAAATTATATCATGTGGAAGAAGAAGATGCTATTATTTTTACAAGTTGCAAATCCCAAATATCTGAACTTCTTAAAGAAGGGTCTAAAAATTCTGATGGTTATTGAACCAGAGGTGATAGAAAATGATGTTGTGATTACCAAAGGTAGAACCTATGCAAAAGAGCCTGAAGATTTTACTCCTGCTGAAAAGGAAGAAGCCTCCTTGGATGCCAGCCTTCAATTAATATTAATTGATTCCCTTGATCCCTTGATGAACAGACATGTGATGAACTGTAAAAATTCCAAACACATGTGGGAAACTATTGAGGTGATTAATGAAGGCACAGATGAAGTTAGGGAGAACAAGTTGGAGATCCTAACCTCTGAGTATGAACACTTTAAATCCAATCCAGGAGAAGGAATTACTGAAGTGTTTGAGAGGTACAATGCATTGATCAACAACATGAACATAAATGGAAAATATTATTCAATCAGGGAGGTCAACAAAAAGTTCCTTTTAACACTGCCAACTCATCTTGAACATAGAATCACTGCCATTAGAGAAGCTAGAGATCTGAGAGAGATTTCTTTGGATAGACTCTATGGTGTGTTAAAAACCTATGAGTTGGAGCAGATTCAGCAGAAGGAAGTCTACGGGAAAGATAGAATGGTCAGCACATCTACTACTCTTGTAGCTGAAGGTCAACAACAACAACAATCTCAACAGTCGGAGAGAATGGTACAGTTTTCCAAGGCTGAGGAAAATTTGATAGTAGCAGAATATGATCCTCCTACTACAAATCAATCCAGTGATGATTTTTATTCCTTGGAAGAGCTGGAGCAATTGGAAGATGAGTCAATGGCCCAAATTGTCAAGAGATTCTCCGATGTCAGATTCAAGAGAAATTCTAAGTTCAAGTACAAGTCCAACTACAACAGATTCCAGACAGGTGGATCTTCATCCTCTAACACCAGTAGTGGTGGATATAATACAGGGATGGTTGATCGGAGCACCATTAGATGCTATAACTGCAATGAGTTGGGACACTTTGCCACAGATTGCAGGAAGCCAAAGCAAGTAAGGAAGAACTCTTATGATTCAAATCAGAAGAGTAACTCTGAAAGGGCTTACCTGGCAAAGGGAAGAAGCTGGGATGATACTGATAGTGAAGATGAAGAAGATGAGAATCTTGCTCTTATGGTTATTGATGGAAAAGCTTCATCGTCAAGAAAAGAGGTAAAATTTACTGATGCTGAATTAGTTTATCATCTAGGAGGTTCCTTAGATTGTGCTCGTCATGATAATGAACTGTTAAGTCAGCAGATCAAAGACCTTGAGAAAGAGGTCAATGAATTAAGACTTGTGCACATTAATCAAGACAAGTTAAAAGAACAAATATCTTTTCGAGAGAATAGAGTTGACTGTTATAGACAACTCAAAACTATTCTCAAAGACAAGATCACCGGTCTTGAGACTAAGGTTAGAGCCTATTTCAATTCTTGTTCGAAGGCTAAAGAGTTCTACAGTAAGCAATATGTTAATCAAACATCTGGAATAGGTTATGATTACAATGCTGCTATTGGAGAATTAGGCATAAACTCCCCTCCTCATGTATGTGCTAAAGGTAGGGAAGTACCACATGTGCTTAAGGGTGTTGATGAACCCCTCTATAAAGCATCAATTGCTGAACCATTTGATGCGACCTCTTCTATTATTCAAGAAGAAATACGTGCTGAAGATCATGCTAATGAGAAGGTTGTTTCCAAGTCAAGTGTGTCAAAAGTTCCGGTCAAAGTTGTGAAAGCAACTGAGACTAACTCAGATACACATGAGTTGGATTACAAAACTGCCATGTCTACCATGCATAATTTGCCTGTTGATAATCTCTCTCATAAAGCATGTGGTGTTTCTAATTGTATATCTTGTGCTTTTAATCTGATGTATGCTTATTTTAATGGTAAGCATGTTTCTAGTGATAAGACTACTCCTCGTCAGCATATGAATAATAAGAAGCATGATAGGTCTAAGACTGCTATTCTTTCTAAGGCTAGAAAGGAGACATTTGTGCCTAAGCCTAAACAGAAATTTGTTAAGGCTGTTTACAAGGTCAAATGTTCAGTCATTGAGAAAGTTGAGACCATTAAAATTAAAAATGTTGTATTGCCTGACAAAGGACAATTCTACAAGTATGCCGGGCCCAACCAAGTTTGGGTTCCGAAGAAGGTCTAATCCATTTGTAGTGCAGGGCATTAAACAGGTGGAACCGGTAGTGTGGATTCTTGACAGTGGATCGTCAAAGACATATGACTGGAGATAGAGCCCTGCTATCAAATGTGGTTGAGAAAGCTGGCCCACTGGTTACCTTTGGAGATAACAGCAAAGGTTTATCTGAGGGATATGGCTGTTTGTAAGCTGGTAATATTATCATTGAAAATTTGTATATTGTGCTAGGTTATTATCAGGAAGCAGTATCTAACATATAGCACCAGTGACGAGACTTGAGAATATTACGACATATCACGCACTTGATGCACATTACACTTGGAATTGGACTCTAGTAAGATGTGTACAAGTGTACTCCTGGTTGGTGAGTCAAAAGAGGAAGTCAGTGCACCACAGTTCATGGATTTTGCAGCTACAGATCTATTGGACTATGCAATCTCTTCTTCACAATCTCATTTCAGGTTGGTATGAACTAGTGTACTACTCAAGCAATCGTCAAGAACATGGTATGACACTCTAACTGAAGTTACAGTTTAATATGAACTAGTAGAGTCGTCATATTAATAACTCTCTTATTACTAGGCACAAACATATTGTTTTATATGTGCAGTGAGTTTTAGGAGAAAATCAAACTTCTTTCTATATTAGTGATTTCTTATTTCATTAAAATCTTTTGAAATCACTAGTGTACATCATTTCTCTCAAAAGATTAAATGTATAATTTTCATTCATTATAGATCTTAAGTACATTTTATCTCTCTATTGCCATATGTTCAGTGATACAGGTTCAGTCTCCAATGACTTTCTTTCATTGACAGTCATGAGGTTGAAAACCCACAACTTCTATCCCAGATTATAAAGACAAACACAGAAATAGAACCAACCAACACTCTCTTACCACTAAATGTAGTATGAATGAGCGTGAGGGAGATAGTGCCTTAGTGCACCACATAAGGAAGGTTCTGTAGTCAACCCAGTAGCTCTGTCTCCTACATAGATAAGTAGTATTTAAACCGAGATAATTGTTAGCCCCCATACATCTTCTCAAAAAGATGTAATGGCTGAAAAGGCACAAAAACAGTTATTAGATTCATTCTCTCAATAGGGTGCGTCTATTGAAATTTGCCTGTCGGCCAAGGTATCCAATGTAGTGTCACCACTTCAAACATAAACAATTCTTGATGCACAAGGAAAGGTTACATACACAAAGGATGAGTTGACGGAAATAAGAGTTTCGACCATTTTAAGGTCAGATTTGATTGTTCAAGGTTCGTTAATGGACCAATTGCCTTTACAGGTGTTAGGAGAGGATACTGATCCAAAATCCATATGTCAGTGGTCAGTGTCTACCTCCCCAGGCTTAAATCCCCTGGATGCATCTGCGGATAGTGGATCTGACATAGGTGTAGATCGGCAACTTGTTGACAATGATTCAGATATTACCTGATGAGTCACAAGGAAATGTCTTCACAGACATTAGAAAGGAACTTTGATCTTTATGCTAAATTTGTTGGATCATTGTTTACCTTCCCAGAATTCAAATCTGGAACCCTAAAAGGGAAACTAGCAACTTGTAGATTATGACTCAGATTCATCTGACGAATTTAACAAGGATGGGGATTTGCGAACTCCCATTGCACCACCTGTGACCTCCTTAAGGATGGCTAAGGTGATTTTCCTTGTAGGTACAGCTGAATGTTGGAGCTATGAGAGAAGAGTGATATACTTGTGAGAATGAGTGTAAACACGAGTGGAGAGAAGAGTGAAACACATGTGAGGTACACTAAACAGAATCATATACTCACAGTGAGGAAGAAAGAGAAACTACTTGTTATTTGTTTTCCAACCAAGTGAAATATGAGAACTCCTTCAGACGACGACATACATTCCTTCTTTAAGGGGGAGATAAAAGCTTAAGTAATAGTTTGGAGGATTCCTCAACTAAGGGGGAGAAATAGCAGGGAGGAAGAAAAAGATCAAACATGTACACTACATCACACCATTGTTGTTTGTAACTACGGATCCTATTGTACGGGAGAGGTGGTAAACACAAGGTGATTTTCTAGTAAGGGAAGAAGTTGTTTTCTAAAAGGGGAGTACCATTGGTTTTTATCTACGGATCCTATTGTATGGGAGAGGTGGTAAATGAAGGTGATCTTCTTTAAGAAAGTTGATTCTCATAGGGGGAGAAGCAAGAGAGATATGTGCTTCTCAACAGGAAATGTGGTTGTACAAAAGAAGATGAAACTACTTGAAGATATGTTGAGTTTAGAGGTACATTTATTTGGAATCTGGAAAATGTTAAATATTATCCAGAACTTTTCTGCTATTTACTTTGCATTTCTGTTTATATCTTTTTCTTATTTGTTAGTTGAATTATCCTCTAGGTATTTGTGTGTTATTGTCTAACAAACAAATAGGGAGAGATTGTAAGGCATATGTCATAGCCTATTTGTATATTCGAGGATTTAACTCAACTCAAATAAGAATGTAATAAGTAAATAGTGGATCTACCGTTAAAGAGATCTCACCAAGTAAAATCTGTTAGAGGATTCAAAAACAAGGTTCATCTACAGACTTGAGGAGTTAATTCACTGGAAGAAGCTCAAGAAATTGATCAAGCCTCAGTGATGCAAATCAAGATTGTGGATTTAATCAAGTGACAGAGATCTCGTCAGGGTATCATTAATTACAAGGATTTAATCTGAAGAAAATCAATTATCAAAGTCAAGACATGAAGAAACGTCACGGAAGTTAGTCACTCATGAACCAGATAGTACATCGAGTGTCAACATTGAAGTGGTGGAATTGATTCATAATTCTCAGTGATTTTCAGAAGATTTTCAGAAGAATGGTTGCTGCTCAGGATTAGTATTAATTCTCTATTAATTAATTAAGTCATATAATTTAATTAAGAAAATAAATTATATCTACAAAGATTAATTTATTAATTAATTAAATTAATTGATTAATTAATTCAGAATTAATATTAAGAATTTTCAGAAGTTTAATTGGATTAAAAACAGTCTTAAATCAGCAAGACAATTGAAAATGAACTAGCATGACAATCTGGATTGTCATACCGATTGTCATGCCAAGTCATTTCAATAGTCATACTGAAAGTTCTACTGGGAAGGAGATTGTCTTGCTAGTTCAACTGATTGTCATACTGAAAGTTATTGTAGTTCAATCAGATTGTCTTGCTAGTACAATTAATAGTCCTACCAATTGTCTTGCTGAGCTCAGGATTGTCTTGCCAGTTCAATGAGAGTCTGTTGATTGATTGAAAAAGAACAGAAGCATCATACATTCATCATTATCCAATACACAGAACACAAGTCAACAAACAAGAACTCAGCAGATAAGAGAAGCAAAATATTTCATCCTTCATCTGCAAACTTCAAGATCATAATTTCTAGTTTGTAAAGTTAAATCCAAACCACTAGAAATCTTTATCTTGTTCTTGTGTAACTATCTAGCGGATCAAAATCCCTAGAACTTAATCTCAAATTGCATTTAGCATTTGAATCTTTTTATTGCAAAAATAGAAAAAGTTCATGTCGAATTTATTCTAAATTTGTGATAATTAATTTGAGATTAATTCCTTGTAATCGATACAGTTGTTGTAACACCTTTCCAGTTTAATAATATTCTTAGTTAACTTGAATTTTGTTTCAATTTTTATTCCGCATTTTATTCGATTATTCGGTACTGTTTGTATTCAACCCCCCTTCTACAAATACATTGGGACCTAACACCATTCCAGGATTTTCTTTGAGAAATAATCTCTTTGAAATCTCTTCATCAAGTTCCAGATTTTTAGTAGAACTTATCCTTTTACCAGTATCAGAACTATTCTTCTCCCAGTATCAGAAATTATTCTTTGACTTGTAGTTCCAGCTTTGCTTGATGAAAAACCTTTGCCTTGACCATGACCTCTACCCATTCCAGAGTTTCCCTGGTCATCATTTTCATCATCCTTACCCTTTAGTACTTGACTAGATTTGCATTTGGACTTAATTACTTTCTCCCCATTTTTGGCATCAGCAGGTAAAAGGAGAGAGACAAGCAATTCCAGTGAGGATTGGATCTCATTGAGTTGAGTTTGCTGAGAAGCTTGATTCTTTAGAATTTCAGAAATTTGATCTTGTCGCTTCTCCTGAGTTTTTTTAATATACCCAATTCTGTCAAAGGCTGGCTTGAAAAATATGTTCTTTTCCAATTTTATATTCATATCTTGCTGGATTAAAGATTCTTGAATTTTATTCACCTTGTCATGAGTTATTGAGTGTTGACCTTGAAGGTGCCTTGTACTCAATGCAGTAACTCTCAGCTGTGCCTTGAAATCATCATTTATCAGCATTTCATCAGCCTTAGCCAGGTGCTCAGCAAGAATTTTTTCAGTAGGAACAAAACTAACTTTGTTCCATTCCTTAGTCCACTCCTTTCCTCTAGGAGTTTCACTCCAAGGGACTGGTGCATCCTCGCTAACAAACTTCTTGATTAAATCAGCTTTGTTAACTGTTTGTTAAGGTGCATGTCCTGAATGACCAGCTGCATCAGCATCTAGATTAGTAGTAGCTTCACCAGTAGATTCAGCATTATCAGCATCAGAACTTACAGAGCCTGCAGTATCAGCATCCTCTGATAAAAGAACAGTATATGAGGCTATAGAGGCTTCAACATCATCCTCTAAATTCTGATCTGCAACTAAGTTCTGATCAACATCCAAATGTTGATGCCCACCTAAAATCTGATTTTCATCATCCAGATTCAGAATTGGTGTTGTTAGAATATCTTCATTGAAATCAGCATCTAGAATTGGTGTTGTTGGTGGATTGAGTTGAGTTGGTGGAGCTTCCAAGTACAGAACCTCAGGCACAATCAAGTTATGAATATCAATTTCAGTACTTGTACCTGGGTCTTCAGTATGTACTGGATCAATTATTGGAGACACAGGAGGTGTAGACACTTGCTCTTGAATAGGAGACTTTGGAGCTTGAGTAAAGTCTGATTCAGCTGTGGGAAGTAATTCAATTACTATAGGTTCTGTTGGGATCAGAGATTCCTGACCCCCTTCTTTAGCTGCTTCTTCCAGAACTTCTTCAGAGTGAGATGATTCACTTATAGCCCTCCTGGCTCTTTGCTTTTTAAGTCACTTTGCAAAATTAGAGACTTTGGGAGCTTCATCATCAGAATTTAGCTTTCTAAGTCTTTTTAGGGGCCTAGAACTCCCAGTTTCAGTATCTTTCTGAGAAGAGATCTTCTCAGCTTCTACAACAACAGGTTCTGATATTGGAACCTGTTCCTCATTATCTGACTCATCTCTCAGAACTATTATCCTTCTCTTCTGTTAAGACTGAGGTACTATCTTAGTCCCCTTGGGTTTGGAAGATGAAGGCTTCACAAGATATGCTGAAGGTTGAGGTTGAGATGATTGTGTTGGTTTGAAATATGTCATGATGGAGGGTTGAGTTGGTTAAGGTTGAGAAGTTTGAGGTTGGTGAGAGATGGTATGTTCTGATGGTTATTGTGTTGGCTGTGATGTGTTGGTGGGTTGGACATCAGGGTAAACAGATGTGTATGTTTGTGGATCAGCATTTACCAAGATTTTTTTTACTGACTGAGGAATCTGTAAGGGTCTCTGCACTTGTTTCTTAATGTCAGCATTTAAAAAATCATTAAAAGCCCTTTTTGCAAGCTTAAAAAGTGGAATTAAATCACTGGTAGGTTGGGGTTCATCAGCACAACAGTAAGTATATATAAGCTGACAGAATCTAGCAAAGTATACTACATTTCTATCCTCTGTCATCCTATCCCCTATGAAACCTAGCACATCACTTGCAAAATCAAAATGAGACTGCTGAATAAGGGCATACCCGATTTGCTGACTCATGATGGGAATAGCATCAAAGTTGGAGCATTTATTGGCGAATGCCTTAGTGATACAATCAAAGAAAGGAAAACTCCAATCCTTTCTGATATTTGCTCTTTTCAGTCGACCTAGCTTTCCCAAACTTTTCTCATAGCCCAAACTGGCCATAAGCTGCTGTAAGACAGGATCCTCCACTGTTGAGAATGTGCAACCTTCAGGTAAGTGGAGAGCTTTACGAATTGCTCCAAGAGTAACCACATGCTCGACATCTCCTGATGTGAAAACAATGCTTGGAGTACCAGTAGCACCACCATCATCAAATAGCCCTGTTCGCCAAAATGTCAGCACTTATTGACTTGAAATAGTTTGAGGTTGGGTCAAAGCATACTCAATCTCACTATTGGCTAATAAATCTTGCACAAAGTGCAGATCTGATGGAGCTTCAGCCTTATTCAAGATTTCAGCATAGTTATTCGGTACATACTTGGCTCCATCAATAATTAAATCCTTGGGCGCCATCAGAAATAAGTGAGAAATAAAATTGCCTGAAAGGTGTTTGATGAAATGTCTGTATAGAAACCGTCAGAAAATATGAGAGAGAATAAGAAAAGAGAGAGAGTGAGTAGAATAAAAATGAAAATAAAAGATTTGAAAATCTTTTATCTCTTTTACTTGGACACCGCACGTGACAGCAGTTAATGTGAAGTGGAACAGACCTTTACACCTGTCAGGCATGCAGCAGTTAAGGCAAAAGTTAATGGGCACTGTAAATAAGTAATAATTACATTGCACGTTCAGTTTAAAAAAAACTGTTCCCACTAAACAAATGATTATTACTGTTTTATCTCACATAAACCAATATTCTGTAAAAATATGACCGTTCAAGTAATGACAAAAAATAAACCAAGTAAATAAATATTGCCACGTCAGCATCAGAACTTGATTATTATCGGGATTTAAAAGTCATCAGAATATGGCTCCTTAACTCGAAAAGTGAATGTTTATTTCTTTAATTCTTCACAGAAATACTGATATGAGTACATCAAAACTTAATCATCAAAACTTATCCTCGGAATTTATGCAACTGACACTTAGACTGTTCATCTGAAATAACATTTATCACCACAGTAATTTTCATCATTCATATGGAGTGTATGTGTGTGCAATAAGCTAAATATCAGACAAAGAGTAAAGTCTGATTCACTTCAATACATCTTATAAATAAGGCATAACTAAGAATTTAGCTTAAAAACTGTCATTAGTCTGAAGCCTACTATAGAATGAGTTCATGCATGAGTCCACCTCAACTGTTTTGTGATCATTTTATGCATCTTTTGAAATTCCTTTTCACAGTGGCTTCTCAGTGTAAGTGAGTCACAACTGCTTATCAGAATTTATGCTATTATCAGAGTATTTCTCCAGTAATCATAGAATGTGAAAAGTCACCAAGAAAATTTTATTTTAATTTTCTAATGCATATTACTTAATACCAGCAATGCACTTGGGTCTTCCCTTCCACATATATTTTTCTCTAGATCTCAAAGGAGTACCTGATATTTATTTCTTTTCTTTTTCTTTTGTTAAGTGAGGCTTATCAGCACTTAGTACATCCATCAGATTTACTAACATCAGAACTTAACAGATAAGAAGCACTATTCTAGTTTTTGACTTAGTAATAAGATACACAAAGTAAACTTTAACCAAGCTCAGTATCAGAATTTGCTTGTGTTAAAAGCTTTCCACATAAACAATTACTTCAACCATGGGATTATTAGTATATTAAAGACTACTAGGTCAGCATCTAGCATAGTTATCCTCATTGGAATGAATAGTCACAGAAACATTCATATCGCTATCAGAGTTTAGAAATTCACATCAGACAACAATCAGCACTTAGAAAATTTCAAATTTAGCACAGAATACACAAAGATAGTAATATATGTAAATACTGATCATAAAGTCTGATGTATCAGAACATAAACTAAGCAGATTTAGTAAAAGAACCTGAAACCATTCCAAGTTCATTTACCAATCTTGTAAAAGTAGCTTCACATTGTGGTTTTATGAAGATATCTGCTAGTTGTTGATCTGTTGGAATAAAATGCAATTCCACTGTACCTTCATCCACATGTTCCCTTATGAAGTGGTACCTAATGTTGATGTGCTTTGTCATTGAGTGTTGAACTGGATTACCTGTCATAGCAATAGCACTTTGATTATCACAGTAAATAGGGATTTTAGAATATGTTAACCCATAATCCAGTAACTGATTCTTCATCCAAAGAATCTGTGCACAACAGCTTCCTGCATCAATGTACTCTGCTTCTGCAGTTGATGTGGAAATTGACTTTTGTTTCTTGCTAAACCAAGAAACTAATCTTCCTCTAAGAAATTGGCAGCTTCCACTTGTGCTTTTCCTGTCAATTTTGCATCCTGCAAAATCTACATCTGAGTAACCTATTAGCTTAAAGTCTGATTCCCTAGGATACCACAATCCTAGATCAGCTGTACCCTTAAGGTACTCGAAAATTCTTTTTACAGCTGTTAAGTGAGGTTCTATTGGATCTGCTTGAAATCTTGCATAAAGACAGGTAGCATACATGATATCAGGTCTACTTGCAGTTAGATAGAGTAGTGAGCCAATCATACCTCTGTAATCAGTAATATCTACTGATGTACCAGTATCCTTATCCAATTTTATTGTAGTGGCCATATGAGTGGATGCATTTGAACAATCTTGCATTTCAAACTACTTCAACAAATTTCTGGTGTACTTGGATTGACAAATAAAAGTTCCTTCTTCATTCTGCTTGACTTGAAGGCCTAGAAAATAGCTAAGTTCTCCCATCATACTCATTTGATATCTTGACTGCATTAGCTTGGCAAACCTTTTACAAAGTCTGTTATTTGTAGAACCAAAAATGATATCATCAACATATATCTGCACCAAAAGTAAGTCCTTTCCATGGTTGAGATAAAACAATGTTTTGTCAATAGTCCTTCTGTTAAATCCACTTTCCAGAAGAAACTGAGCTAATGTCTCATACCATGCTCTTGGAGCTTGCTTAACGCCATAAAGTGCTTTATCAAGTCTGTAGACATGATGAGGAAATTTTGAATCTACAAAACCTGGAGGTTGTTCAACATATACTTCTTCTTCTAATTCTCCATTAAGAAAAGCACTTTTTACATCCATTTGAAAGACTGTAAACTTTTTGTGAGCAGCATAAGCCAAAAATATCCTTATGGCTTCCAATCTAGCAACTGGTGCAAATGTTTCATCATAATCAATTCCCTCATGTTGAGAATATCCTTTTGCAACCAGCCTTGCTTTATTCCTTGTAAGTATGCCATCACTATCAGTTTTGTTTCTGAACACCCACTTTGTACCAACAACAGATCTGTTCTTTGGTCTTGGCACCAGGGTCCAGACTTTATTTCTTTCAAATTCATTTAACTTTTCCTGTATTGCTTGCACCCAATCAGCATCTTGAAGAGCTTCTTCCACTTTCTTTGGTTCAGTCTGAGAAAGAAAAGAGTGATAGAGACATTCATTTGATGTTGTTGTTCTAGTTCTTATACCCGCTTCAGGATCTCCAATAATTAAGTCAGGTGTATGTGCTTTAGTCCACTTCCTTGCTGATGGAAGGTTATCTCTAGAACTGGATGCTCCCCCATGATCCATGTTGTCTCCATCAACATTTTCTGATGCTCCCCCTGAAACTATGCTCTCTGAGTTGGATTCTTCAGAATTTGAGTTTCCAGAATAATCAGAATTTGGCCCATCAGAACTTGATGAATCAGAATTTGAGTTTCCAGAATTATCAGAACTTGCCCTATCAGAACTTCACGAATCAGAACTTGAAGAGCCTGTTCTAGGTTCTGATGCCTCTTGTGATGTGGTTGGATCTTCAATATGCTCCCCCTGCACTGGTGCATTTTTCTTTGCATAGTCACCACAGTTTCAATAACATCAGAGTTTAACCCATCAGAGTTTGCAGTATTAGGATTTAGACTATCAGGATTTAGACTATCAGGATTTACAGAATCAGAATTTAAAACTTCATTCTCAAATCTCAGCTGATCATAATCATTGAAATCTTCAAGTCCTGTAATCTTCTTATCATCAAAAGAGACATTGATAGATTCCATGACAACCCTTGTTCTTAAATTGTAGACTCTGAAGGCTTTTGTGGAAAGTGGATATCCAACAAAAATTCTTTCATCAGCTTTTAGATCAAATTTGGATAGCTATTCAGGATTTGTCTTAAGAACAAAACATTTACATCCAAATACATGAAAATACTTCATATTTGGCTTCTTTTTCTTTACCATCTCATATGGTGTCTTTCCATGCTTGTTGATAAGTGTTGCATTCTGAGTAAAACAAGTAGTCTGCACAGCTTCAGCCCAAAAGTAGGTTGGTAACTTTGCTTCATCAAGCATAGTTCGTGCAGCTTCAATAAGAGTTCTATTCTTTCTTTCAACAACTCCATTTTGTTGTGGAGTTCCAAGAGCAGAGAATTCCAGCTTGGATCCTTGGTCTTTGTAGAACTCTTCCATAATCAAATTCTTGAACTCAGTGCCATTATCACTTCTTATGATTTTCACAGAGTCTTTAACCAATTTATCCAGTTGTTTGACATGATCAATCAAGATATATGCAGTTTCACTTTTTGTGTGCAAGAAGTACACCCATGTGTATCTGGTGAACTCATTCACTATGACCATAGAATATTTCTTCTTTGCAATAGACATGACATTCACTGGACCAAATAGATCAACATGTAGTAGGTGATAAGGCTCAAGAATTGAAGATTCAGTCTTGTTCCTGAATGAAGATTTTCTTTGTTTTGCTTTTTGACCGAAATTACAAAGGCCATCAGGAACAAATACTCATTTTGGTAGTCCTCTCACAAGATCTTTCTTGACTAGTTCATTTATATTGTTGAAATTTAAATGAGAGAGTTTCTTGTGCCAATTCCAGCTTTCTTTAATTGACGCTCTACTTAACAGACAGATTGCAGAACCATCAGTACTTATTGAAAGCTTAGCTTCATAAATGTTACCATGCCTGTATCCTTTCAGAACAACTTTGCCTGTAGATTTTCTTACAACTCCACAGTGTTCTTCAAAGAAATCCACATGATAACCTCTGTCACAGATTTGACTAATACTCAGCAAATTCTGTTTAAGTCCTGAGATTAGAGCTACTTTTTCAATGATGACATTCCCAAGATTGATATTTCCAGATATCCCAGAGTTTTTTCCATGTTGCCATCTCCATAAGAAACACTTGGGCCAGCTTTCTCCACAAAGTCTGATAGCAGGGCTTTATTTCCAGTTATATGTCCTGAACATCCACTGTCCAGAACTAGGATGTTTTTCCTGTTACCCTGCAATCACAAAGACCACTAATGATTAGTTTTAAGGACCCAGTCTTGCTTAGATCCTTTGGCCTTATTAAGTTTGTTAACATTTGCAGCGGATTTAGCATCAGAGTTTATGTTAACAGTTTTCTTATAAGAATTTACAATATCAGACTTTGCATCAGAACTTACACTAGAAGGAAGAATGCTAACTTTCTTTAAAGAAGGTTTTATTTGATAATATCATAGTATAAACTATGATATTCCTTACAAGTATAAATGGAATGCCATAAACTACCACAATGAAAACAAGGATTTTGTGGCCTATATCTAACAGACTGACTCTTAACTCCTGATTTTGAAGGTAAGGAGTTTATGTTCTTATTCTTCCTGCAAAAAGAAGCCAGATGGTTAGAATTTCCACAGTTATAACATTTCTTTCTAGGAGCATTAGGAACAGGCTTATAATCATTGCTTTTATTCACACCTACCTTTCCATTCCTATTTTTCCTAGGTGGCTTTACCTTGTTTACATTTTTAACATCTTTCATCTTATGCTTAAGCTGCTTCTTTGTCATTAAGCCTATGTTAACTTCAGTTGGCTTATCCTGTTTTGGTTTGTCAGAAGTTAATTTCTCTTTAACTTCTGATTCATCAATATCAGACTTTACAGCTACAAACTTAACAGGATTTACCTTTGGTTTTATTTAACAACTATAGGCTCAATTTCTACAATTCCTTTATTATTCTTATCATCTCCATAACCTAAGCCCTCTTTCCAATTTCCACTACTTAACAAATTCTGAGTTGTTCTTCCAGAGTTAGTCCAAGTCCTGGTAATCTCTCTTTCCTTTTCTAACTCAGTTTTTAGAGATTCGTTCATTTTAAGCACTTCATCTCTAACATAGAAAGCATTATCTCTATTTTCTAAGTTTGATGGAACATAACTAACTCTTTTTCTAAATAATCATTCCTCTTTTTATAAGCAAGATTTTTTTCAGAAGTTAATTTTTGACATGTTAAAGTTTGATCTCTATAACTAATGAACATGGTTTTAAGATATCTTCTCAACTCAGTAATATCATCAGTATGAAAAGTATAAGTTGTTTGAAGTACCTTTAACTCGGCAACTTCAGAACTGCTATCAGGCATTTGCCATCAAGTCATAGTTCACCTCACTTTCAGAATCTGAAGTGTATGTCCAGATTTTCTTCTTTGTAACAAGAGCCTTGCCTTTGTCACTTTTTCCTTTCTTGCAATCAGGAGATATGTGGCCTTTCTCACCACAGTTGTAGCATTTGATATTTGAGTAATCTCCTCTGTCAGACTTTCCTCCTTTGCCTTCAGATTTTTTGAAACCTTTCTTATCAGTACTTACACCTTTCCTGGAAAACTTCTTTCCCCTTCTGAATTTCCTGTATGCAATCTTTGTGATTCCTTTCACCATAAGAGCACACAGCTTCATCATCTCTTCATCAGGGTCCATCTCAGATAGACTTTCAGTTTCTAAATCCTCATCACTATCAGGACTTGATGACTCAGTATCAGACTTTGTGATGAGAGCCTTTCCTTTGCCTTTCTTTGAGACAGCCACTTTAGGGGATTCCTCCTCAGCCTTAAGAGCAACTGTCCTTGACTTTCTCCCATGCCTCTTGCTTCTTTGATCCATCTCAAGTTCATGAGTCTTGAGCATACCATAAATTTCATCAAGAGTGGTTTCATCAAGAGCAGAGTTGTCTCTTATAGTTGTGGCCTTCAAATCCCAACTTTCAGGAAGAGCTAAAAGGAATTTGAGATTAGTATCTTCAAGATCATATTCCTTATCCACCAGTGACAGATCATTCAAGAGTTTGACAAATCTATCATATAAACCAGTTAATGACTCATCAGGCTTTGATTCAAAGTGCTCATACTCTTGAGTGAGTATAGTCCTCCTGTTCTTCTTAATTGAATCAGTTCCCTGGCATCTTATCTCCAAGGCATCCCATATCTCCTTTACAGTCTTGCAGTTAATTACCCTATTTGACATGACATTATCAATGGCACTGTGCAGCAAATGTCTTACCTTTGCATCCTTTGCAATAGATGAGATATCTTCAGCTGTATATTCACTTTTCTCCTTTGGTACAGTCTGTGCTGGCTGATCTGCAACTACAACAGAGAGCTTGGTTGGCTATGTGGTCCTTCATTAATTATGTCAAGGTATTCTGGATCTGTAGCTTCCAGAAACATATACATCCTCACCTTCCATATGGGATACTCAGAAGGTTTCAGTATGGGAACCCTAATAGTCTCATATCGATTATGGATTTGAGTCTTTGGAGTTTCTTCAGTTTTGGTGGGCTTGGTTGGAGTTTGTGCTTCTTAGACATGATTATTTTTGGATCTTTACTATAAGTATGTTAACAGATTGCTTTGATACCACTTGTTAGGTCACACACACTGTAGAAGGGGGTTGAATATAGTGTTTACTACAATCAAATCGAATATAAGAACTCAAGTAACAAAACACAGATTTTATTTAACACGATAAACTCTGTTACAAAGAACTGTTCTCTCTCAGTGATGAACAAATTATCACGAGAGTTGCTAGGGTTACAATGAATAATAAACTCGATTAAGATAACACATGTAGTGTAAACCCTATGTCTGTGTTTATATACTACACAGTTACAAGATAATCTTCTAATTGATATCGAATATAATTCTGCTTCCTAATATATATCAATCAGTTATCTTTTCTTCCAAGTATTCTATTCTTCATAGAATTCTTCTTCATGCATATCTCTTCTTATGTTTGTCTTAATCTTCTTTCCTTTTAATCAGCCGCCTTTCTTATCTGAACGTCTCCTTAAGTCCTGATATTATCTCCTGATAAATATCTCCTGATAACTTAAGTTCTGACAACTTAAGTTTTGATATCTTAAGTCATGACTTCAGTATAAGTACTGATTTCCAGTTAAGTACTGATTTATCCTGTTAAGTAAGATCTGAAAACTAAACACAAATCATATTAGTCATGACATCACAAATATATCTAACAATATTTCCTAAAGTCTAAAGATGAGGCAAGTGAAATCATCATTAATCACATAAGGCAAGTCAATAATTATCCTGATTTCAAAGTTAAAAGAATCAGGAGTGACAATGGAACTGAGTTCAAGAATTCTGTCATGAGAACATTTTATGAAGAAAACGGGATCCTGCATGAGTTTTTAGCAGCAAGAACTCCACAACAAAATGGAGTAGTAGAAAGGAAGAACAGATCACTTATTGAAGCTGCAAGGACAATGCTTGAAGAATCTAAATTACTAACATATTTCTGGGCTGAAGCTGTAAATACTGCATGCTACACTCAAAATATTTCTCTGATTAATCAAGCAAAATGCATGAATCCCTATCAATTGTTCAAGAACAAGAAGCCAACTCTAAATTTTCTTTATGTCTTTGGCTGCAAATGTTATATCTTGAGAAATCAAACTGATCAGAATGGGAAGTTTGATGCTAAAGCAGATGAAGGATTTTTGTTGGATATGTTGTTGGTAAAGCATATAGAGTCTACAATCTAAGATTCAACATTGTTGTGGAATCAATACATGTTGTGTTTGATGATAAAAAGATTGAAGGACTGCAAGATGGAGATTACCATGATAGCCTCAAATTTGACAATGTGGAGATGGTTAGTGATGACAGTGATGATGAAAGTGATCAAGAAACAGTATCAAAGGATAATGCAGAAAAATCCACTATAAATGAAGCACAAAATTCAACATCTGTCGAGTTGCAAAATGCTTCATCCGTCGAGAGACAATCTGCTTTATCCGTCGGGAGACAACCAGCTTCATCCATCGGTACTCAAAATTCACCATTCGTCGGGTCATCAAAAGAAGCTGGAAGTCAGAATATATCACTTACAGAAAGTTCCCCTTTATCAAATCAAAGATCCATTAACTCAGGGGGAGTTTCTAACAATCAAAACTCAATCATACATCAAGACAACAATGAGGCCTCTTCACCTAGAGCTAATCTACCTCAACAAAGGAAATGGACAAAGGATCACCCCTTCGAGCTCATCATAGGTGATGTATCTTCTAGAGTTCAAACAAGAAGAGCAACTCAAAAAGAATGTCTATACAACAGCTTTATTTCTAAGGAAGAACTGAAGAAGGTAGAAGAAGCTTTGTTGGATCCTGATTGGATTTTAGCTAGCAGGAGGAGCTAAACCAATTTGAGAGGAATAAGGTATGGAAGCTGGTGCCCAAGCCTAAAGGAAAGAATCCAATTGACACCAAATGGGTATTCAGATACAAGATGGATGAAAATGGCATAGTAGTCAGGAACAAAGCTAGATTGGTTGCTAAGGGATATTGTCAACAAGAAGGAATAGATTTTGATGAAACATTTGCTCCTGTTGCAAGACTTGAAGCCATCAGAATCTTCTTAGCCTATGCAGCCCATGCCAATTTCAAAGTCTATCAACTGGATGTCAAAAGTGCCTTTCTGAATGGAGATTTGGAGGAGGAAGTCTATGTTAGTCAGCCTCCTGGTTTTGAAGATCCAAATTTTACAGAATATGTTTACTATCTTTTGAAAGCACTTTATGGACTGAAGCAAGCACCTAGAGTCTGGTATGACACTTTGTCAAAGTTTCTTTTAGAGAATCACTTCACTAGAGGTACTGTAGACAAAACTCTTTTCTTTAGAAATGTTAATGGCTCTAGTATACTTGTTCAAATATATGTACATGACATTATTTTTGGCTCTACAGATGAAAAACTTTGCAAAAAGTTTGCCAAATTGATACAAAGTAAGTATGAAATGAGTATGATGGGAGAAATAACTTACTTTCTTGGTTTGCAAGTTAAGCAAGTTAGTGATGGAATATTTATTAGTCAAACTAAATACATTTATGATCTTTTAAAGAAGTTTGATCTAATGGATTGCACATCTGCAAAACTCCCATGGCCACTGCAACTAAGCTTGAATTAAACACTACTAAAAAGTCTGTGGATATTTCAAGTTATAGGGTAATGGTTGGCTCACTTCTGTACTTAACAGCTAGTAGGCCAGATATAATATTTTCTACATGTTTGTGTGCTAGATTTTAGGCTGATCCTAGAGAATCTCACTTAGTAGCTATTAAGAGAATTTTCAGATATCTCAAGGGAACACCAAAACTTGGCATTTGGTACCCTAGAGATTCTGGTTTTGATCTAGCTGGTTATTCAGATGCAGATTATGCAGGTTGTAGAATTGATAGAAAAAGTACAACAGGAACCTGTCAATTTCTAGGAAACAGGCTTATGTCTTGGTTCAGTAAAAAGCAAAACTGAGTTTCTACTTCTACAGTTGAAGCTGAATATATTGATGTTGGCAGTTGCTGTGCACAGATTTTGTGGATGAAAAACCAATTGCTTGACTATGGTCTGCAAGTGGAAAGAATTCCCATTTTCTGTGATAACACAAGTGCAATTTCCATCACTGAAAATCCAGTACAGCATTCAAGGACAAAGCACATAGACATCAAGTACCACTTCATAAAGGAACATGTAATGAATGGTACTGTGGAACTACATTTTATTCCAAGTGAAAAGCAGCTTGCAGATATATTTACCAAACCACTGGACGAATCCACCTTTTCAAGGTTGGTAAGTGAGTTAGGTATGCTAAATTATTCTTAAATCTTTTCAGAAAATTTGCAAGTTGTAATGCAGCCAGAAACTTAATTGATTTTTCAGTCTTGAATGAAATTTTGGCTAAGTCAAAATTTACATCTCGACGGATGATCATTATCCATCGAGTTTGATCATCCGTCGGTATTCATTTTATTAATAAAATCAATTACTTTTCTGGAATATTTTATGACTCGATGGATAACTAATTTATCCTCATCCGTCGAATTGTCTGAATCTTAGCCGTTAATTACCTGAACTTTATCCATCGAGTATACTTACAGTTTATAAGTATAACATGACGGATAATTGAAGGAATTTTTACAGTTTATTTTTAAACGGCTATTTTGGGCAGTTCTTATTGGTTACTTTATTTTACTTTATTATTTTTGACAGTTATTTTTTTGAGATAGTATAAAAGCTTAATTCATTTCCATTACTTTTCTTTTATCATTCTCAAATCATCTGCTCTAAATTATCTCTTTCTCAAAAGCAATTATCATCTCTATCTCTGCAATTTCCACTCTCTAACAATGGCACCAGTCGTCAAGATCATGTCACAAACTGGATTCATCTATGAGAAGAACAACTTCACGGAGCTCGTAAATAAGGAGATTCAACATTCTGGTGACTACCATAAAATGATGGATTTTGGGAAGAACTGCAAACTCAACTATGCCATGCTGGAATCACCCACCATCTTCTGTGAGGTTGTTGAGGAAATATGGTCAACTGTTGTGTACAACTCAACTGATAAGACCATCACACTCACTATTAAAGGTAAAGAATTATGTATTAACAGTGATGTTGTTAAAGCATGTTCTAAAATTCCTGATAATACTGTAACTTCACCACACACAGACACTGACATTATTAACATGCTTAACTCCATGAACTATACACTCTCTACTTCTAAATTAAGTGAAATTAGGAGGTTGGGTCTTAGGAAAGAATGGAGTTATCTATGTGATATAGTTACTAAGGTATTCTCTGGTAAAATCAGTAATTTTGATTCTGTCAATATCTCTATGCTTAACATGCTTTACATGCTTGTAACTGATAAGTTCTTTAACTTCAGTGATCTTGTTTTATTTGAGTTGGGATTTAAGTTAGGTGAGTTAAATAAGAGGGGTCAAAATGTTTACTATGCTATATTTTTCATGATGTTAGCTAACCACCTCTCTGAGGGAATTGTGCTTGAGAACCCAACCAACAAACTAGATTGTTGGGTTCAAGAGAGAAGAATTATTGCAGATTTGAACAGGGCAAACCATCACAGAGAGGTTCCACTCTTCTATTTCCCTGTAATGGAAGCACCTCAGGTAAGTGAGGTAAGTTCTTCAGTCTCTACTATTCCAACCTCACAAATTTCTTTGCACTCTAGTGTAGCCATGGCAACTGTGTCAATGACCCAATATTTGCCTACCCAAGCTACCAAATCCAAGATTTCTAAATCCAAGTCAAAGAAAGCCCCCTCTGATATCTCTCAAAAGATGCTAGTTGCAAAATCCACCAAATCTAAAGAGTGGAGTGTGAAGGTGGGTAAGGTAGGTGAGGGACAAGGTGAACATAACAGAAACCCTAAGGATAAGATTGGAGAGGTGAGTGTTTCCCAGCCCAGCTACACTGCAGTTTCCCAACAGGCTGCAGTGCTTAATAAAGAAATTAGCTCATTACTAGTTGCATCCTCCCAAAAGGATGTGACTATTGAACAAAGCTCTCAGCCAAGAGCACATGCCAAAAGGGTAAAGGACACAAGCTCACCCCAAACCTATACCAGAAAGAAGAAACCAAAAACCCTTGGGGATGCACAGGGTTCACACACTGTGCAAACTGGTGCTAAAGACACAGTCACTGCACCTTCTCAAAGTCAATTTGATTTGGCTCCAATAAATATGGCATCATAGTCAAAATCTTTAGTTATAGAAGCACCCCAAACACCAAATTCTCCCACAAACTCTATGGATGTGGATATGATCAACACATCAATTCCTGATTCCCCTTCTTTAACTCTGTTGGGGAATCCAAAATCTAGTGCAAGTGAGCATCATCTTTTGGATGATTTGTTAGCTCACTTGCCAATTCTTTCAGGAAGTGTTGAGATATCTGTGCCAAAACTTTCATCAATCTGCACAGAGTCCACAATAGTTTCCACTCCAAACTCATTTATTCCTACTCTCTCGATGGATATTGTTCATCCATCGTAGTGATTATATCCTGACGGATAAGCTTAACAGCAATTATCCGTTGGATAGTCAAACTGCTAACCCGACGGATATCCCTTATCTGTCGAGTGTCTCTACAAAGCTTCCAATTTTATCAATTATCTCAAGTGCAGAAGACTTAGTGGTAGCATAATCACTCATAGGATTGAGGGAAAGGAGTGAACTAAGTGAGAGTCTGGGTTGCTCCCAGGAAAAAGGAGAGGAAAAGAGTGAAAATATGCAATCCAGTTCTTCAGGATTTGCAAAAGAGAGTGTGTGGAGTCCCACCTTAGATGGTGAAGGTAAGGGTGTGAGGGTGGGGAGCCAAGGTGAGACCTCGATGCAATAAAAGAGAGATTATGAGAGAAATGCAGGTACAGGAGCTATAAGGGTGGATGTCATTGTAAGTGAGTTAATGAATGTCCAGGATGCAGACAGGGAGGGACTATCTCAGCAACCTCAAGCTGTTATAGAATCCACCTCCCTTGATGCTGAGACATTTACTCACCCTGTTTCAGCATATCAACTTCTAGCTGAACAGGGCAATAACAATGCAGAAAGGATGCTTAACTTGGTACACACCACACAGTCAATGCTAAGAGCTAAGGATGCCATCACAGCTTTGCCCTCTACAGCTGGTGATGTTAATTATGAGACTGGTGGTTAAGAAGACTTCTTTGGAGGTGAAGGTAGAGATAGTGAAGAAGATCCATTGGACATAGGGGGAGAAGTAGCCTCCAGTTCAAGATCAGGCATGCCATCATGGGCATTTTCAAAGCACTCTGATGAACATTACTTTAAGACAACCCTGATTCAACTCATAAATCAGATAAATTCTGCTCTTCAAACCACCACTAATGCCTACACCAAAAAGCTCCTTCAAGCACATCTTACCTCTCTGCAACTATAACAAATTTAAGGTTTTCAACATGCTCGAGATGTCAACACTATCAAAGGTGATATTGATAAGATGAAAAAGGCCATTTCTGACAAGATGGACTCTAAATTTCCAGAAGCTACAATTCTTGACATCAAGAGACAACTCAGGAAAAATTCTGATCTTACCTCAAAGATAGATGTCTTAGATACACGAATGTCAGCAATGGAAGCATCTCTAACAACAATTCATCTACACCAAGCACAACAGAAAGACTTGCTTCAGAAACTGGTGGCTGCACAGACCTCCTCTACTCAACTTGTTGATAATAAAAAGGGGGAGAAAGAGAATTCTAGGAGTGAGGGGGAGCAAAAAGTGCTCAATATTGAAGTTAGCAAAGTAATTGTGCCTTCAATTTCTTTCACCAAGCCACCAGCCAAAGATAATATTGATCTGATAAATGAAGCATCAGCCAATTTAAGAGCAGCTAAAAAGGAGCAGTTGAAGCCAATCAACTGGGAGAAGATTGATGAGGATATTCAGAAGAAGTTTGGGCTATCAAAGAAAACCAGAAAAGTCAGCCATTCATCACTCTCAAGTCAGACAAATCTCTGTGAATGAAATGAGCATGAACTATCTGGAAAGAGGACAGCCATCCTACATCAAATCTCCAAAGGATGAAGTACTTTTGAAGCCAAGGGTGAATTATCCAATAACCTCTCTAAAGAACCCTTTGGACACAGTGTATGAGACACCAAAGCCTGATGAGAAGAAACTGTTGTCAAGATCCATTGCCTTCTACAAGGATCCAGCTGATTCAGCTTTAAAAAGGAGAATTGCTAAAGTTTTCAGAAATGGTAAAGAGATTTGTGTGGTGGCTGGACATCCTTAATTTGCTGAAGCAAAGAGAGAAGAAAAGGCAAGATTGAAGCAAGAAAAGAAGCAAGCTGCTCTAGATGCTAAAAAGGCTAAATAAAAGAAAGAGCAAGTTGTTATCTTGGCCAAGCTACAAGCTGTGAAACCAACACAACAAATTCCTGCTCAGCCATTTGAAATCACTGAATCTCAAGATCCAAAGAAGCAAGCTGAACCACAATAGAAGAAATCTCAAAATACAAGAAATTGGCCAAAAGAACCAAAAGGAAATTGAACTTTGTTGGTAAGGAATTGGAGGATCAGTTTCCCAAGGAATCCACTCCAACTACAACTCAAGCACCAAAATCCTCAGTGGTATTTGAAGATATTAAGGTGGTGGATCCTTACAGGAACATTCATGGTGAACCTATTATGCCTAAGGATGAACCAATGGACTGGGATAGTCTACCAATTCCTGACTTCAATTTGCCAATCCTTAACAAGCCAAAGAGAACAAAGTTAAGAGCAGTCAAGAAAGTGAAGCTGTCACCTCTCAAATCCAAATCTCTAGTCAAAGCTCAATCCAAAGTCAACAAGGGAGATTACTTGTACATATGTGATATCAAGGAATTCTCTGACCTAAACCTCTATCTAGATGAATTGGAAGAAGTTAGAGGGATTGATGCCAATAGAAATCTACCTGAAAGGTTAGTTTTCAAGTATAAGGGAGGAAAGGAGATTCAATGGCCATTTCACAGGATCCTTCAAGAAAGTTAATATGTGCTGATAAAAGTTTATTCATCTTTCAAGAAGAACTTTGGTTTCAATGTAACTGCAAGAAGACTAGTTCTAAAGAAGATTGAAGAACTGAGGAGTATTAGAGCTAAAGATGCATTCCCAAAGACTCTAATTATTCCTTACACGGGAAGTAGAGTGCATCTAAGGCCCTACTGGCTGATGGAGTTCATGGATGACAAAGGAGTTAGAAGATTTTTCAGATTAGAAGACCAATTGAGCATCTCTAGCAATGAGACTCTTTTGGAGATGCAAGAAAAGCTAAATCTCTCAGAATCTGATGAACTGGAATTCCACAGACAGCTCCAAAATCAGATAGAAGAAAATAACAGAAAGTTTGGAAAGAGATCCAGACCCTCAAGGAACTAGATAAATCTGCTCAGGCTAGAGGAGCACCTTGAAAATGATTGTGAGCTAATCTTTGTACATTTTGTTATTTGAAGCACTTTATAGTTTTATCTACACACTTTTAAAGTTGTATTTTTAGGGTGTTTTGTTATCATCAAGTTTCTCTTAATTTATGGCTACAATTCCAGTAGACATAAATTGGGGGAGATTGTTGTGGATATGTTATGAACTTGATGATTTCATTAACAAAACACCTTAGTAGATTTTACTTAGTGAAAAATGTAGCACTCGACGGATAAGGAATATAGTCCCGACGGATGACTCAATATAGTCCCGACGGATGATAACTAAGTATCCATCGAGTGAGTAGCTTGTGTAATAATGAGTCTGTAGCACATTTCTGCATACACCTTGTTTAGATTCTGTAGTAGCACTCAAGTCATGTTGACTTTAATTAGATATGCAGAATAGGTTGATTAATTATACATAGATGATGTCTTATAATTCTGTATAAATGAAATGAAGTCAAGTGCCAGATTGATACCCGACAGATAATCAACAAGGCACCCCGACGGATGATCATGTACCCGACGGATAATCAATTCAAACATCAGTTGACAGTGATAACAAAGTCACATGCGTGGAGTGTATGCAAAAGGAATGTGGAAGCCTATTCAACTGGGTTTTAGATAACAAAGAAGCATTGCCATTTCCATGCTATTATGAAGATATTTAAAGATGCTGGAACAGAGTAATGAAGTAGCATAGTATTAGACCTGATAGGTTTTGCTTTATTATCTTGTCTTATTACTTTGTAATCTTGGTGATATATAAACCAAGAAGTAGCAAATATAACAACAAAAACACTAAGCAAGAAAATTCTCTGAGAAACATTTGTAAGTTGTATTCTTAGCATTTCTCTGTAAACTTAGTTGTTCACATTTGTAAGCAGCTGTGAGTAAATCTTGCTACACAGAGTTCTCTTGATATAATATATATCTCTGGTGGATACATTCAAATCCACCAGAAAGTTTTTAAAAAACTTGTGTTTTTAATTACTTGTATTTTGATTCATTCCAAGTTATTATTCCGCCTTTTGCAAATCAATTCACACTAATATATTATTAAGATAGAACATTTTATAATTTGTAAGAAAAGGGTTCAAGAATTCCATTCAACCCCCCTTCTGTAATTCTTGTTGCATTGTTAGGGACTAACAGGGAGCTATCTAAATCCTCTCCAATTCAATTGGAGGTTCCTCAAAAAAGAAAAACTCCCCTCATAACTCTAGCACAAGCTGCCTTAGCAGTCAAAGCTAGAAGTACAATTGCCTATGACAATGTCATGAGACGGGAAAGTATAGCACATTTATGTGTCAGTATATTGCAAGACATACAAGGGTTTGAGGCTGGTGTACATGATAGTAACCTAGTCAAATCCCCTCCAATACAGTTGGAGGTTCCCACTACAGGTGAGGAACAATACACTATCAAAACCATAGAGTAATCTCTGAGTCAAATTGTGACCCTAGTCACAAGTGTTCTTAATGATTCATTCACCTCACACCTTCAAGCTAATATTCTCTTTTCTGATGAAATGAGTATGATTAGACCTATATGGATTACCCCTAATCATATGATCATAGACAACTCTTCTTAGCCCCCTCTTATTTCTGTAAGTCAAACACAATTGAGCCTTTCATGTGAGAATAAAAGAAAAGATTTAGAGAGAAACAGAGAATAAGAGAGGCAAGATCCTTCCTAGCAAAAGGAGAGGTAGATGAGTGTATGGATTTAGTAATCCTTGTGAGGGAACTCTGACTCTCAAAAGTCATGAGACTAGTACAGTGAGAAGTAGTGAGACTACTTATTCAAAAGAACAGAGAGCATAGGACTTTTATCACTGTCATATTTTTTTTCTGCATATCTAAGTGAAACTTCTATTCTAATTGATAAACTTATCACCATAAATCTCACTGAAGCTTGAAGTTGTAGACAATGTCTGAATGGACAATAACAGCAGCTTGAACAATGTGCATCTAGCTAGATCTTTCTCCCTGGAGATAATGTCAAAAGGGGGGAGAATATATCTAAATGCCTGCCAAAACAGCTGATGGATGTTTCCAGATAAGGGAGAGAAGAATAAATCTAAATGCAACTCAACAAAAGAAGACCAGATGGGAAGATTGGTTTCTGCATTTAGTTAGAGTTTTGACATCATCAATCAGAACTTGTGCATAATTTCATAATGAACAAGTAGGGGGAGATTATAATATATAATAGATGATGTCAAAGATTACTGGAGCTAACAATGTCATTAGCATCTCTGATCATAGTATGAAGCAAATCAAATGGACATCTGATCTGAGTAGAAGATTAATGAATAGTTATTTTCAGTAATCTGTTAAGCTTGGGGTCAACCCTAAGTAAGTTGTATGGTTATCTAAATCTGTATTTTGTACTTGTAACAATTAAAGTCTGCAAAAATGCAAAGGAGCAGACTGGAGTCTTTTTCCTAAAACAGTATCAAGCCTAAGGATTCTATCTGAAAGAAGATCAAGAAGATCATGCCTCAAAAGAATTTTGAAGAAGCTTGAAGTTAAATAAATTTGTTTGGAGAAAAATATTATAAGTCAAGATCTCTACAAGTCACAGATTTAATGTTATAGAGAAGTCATTCGAGAACTCCGGAGAGTACCAACGGATAAGCAATATCTACTCGATGTATGAGCAATATCTACTCGACGGATGAGCAATATCTTCTCGACTGATAAGCAATATCTACTCGATAGATGAGCAATATTTACTCGACGGATGAGCTATACATCTACTCGACGGATGAGCAATATCCACCGGGAGTGGAGAAGTCAGGAAAGCTACTCGAGAACTCAAGAAGATATCGACAAGACAATTTAAAGCTCCTTGTGTGTTAGCCATTTTTCATCCTTGTTTGTCTTGCTGAGCAGACAACCCATTGATTCAGCATTAGTTAAGTTAAAATCAGCTACATACATTTTTTTTTCTCTTCCAAGATAAAAGGACCTTGTTATCATTTTTGTTATGATAATATTGCCTTTTTTTAATAAAAAATGACCTTAGAGCCATTATCACATAGCTGGCTGACACTTAGCAACTTGTGCTTGAGTCCCTCAACCACTGCTACATCATTGATGGTGACATTTCCAAATGAAATCAAGGCATATCCCATAGTTTTCCTTTATCGTCATCTCTAAAGACAATACTTGTACCAGCTTTCTCTTTACACTTAGTGAGCAGGAACGAATTACCAGTCACGTGACATGAACATCCACTATCTACATACCAGACATTCTTCCTTTTTCTCTGCACACAATTAAACCAATTTAATTTAATTTAGGTACCCATCTTTTCTTAGGCCCTATTACGGTGAATGCCTTCTTTGCTTTGTGACCGTCTGCTGGTTTAGGTTCAGTAGGATTGAGATCTACTTTTACTCTAGGTGTTAGTCTTTGAGCATATATTCAAAATTTTCAGGTGGTTTTTTTTGACTTGCCACATGAGGTTTTTATTGAAAAAATAATTTGTTACGATTACAAAGTAATCTCACAGCTGCAGGTTATAGTGTCTCACTTAGAGGAGAATCTCTTTCAATGCTCTCAAGAATATAAACATATTTCTTAAGTGAAACATCTGCTACTATTTGGTTTATAAATTACCAAGTTATAATGCTTTCTAGACAATACATAACACATTCTCGAGGTCCAGCAAGATTGCTTCTTTATTCTCTTTCCCATGAGGCTTGACAAATGAGGCTAGATTGTATCTTGATATATTATTTTGAATATCCCTCAAGTTTGTCATGCATGGAAATGGAATGTTTCTTTTTCTTCAGAAACCACGATCCCATGCAAAGTTTGTCTTGACTTATATTTTCTTTACTGATATTCCCATCAGCCCATGTGATGTGTTAGACTCAGGACTTGACCAATGTCAAGTCACTATCACCAGCTATGTGAGTTCCCTTTGTCGTTGACAGTCACTAGATTAGCCGTTGGTGGGTTGATGTAGTTAGCCGTTAATGATGTAACTTCACCTTAGCATTTGTTAGCTCACTTTCACTTAATCAGAATTATATGTCATCAAGTATATACAATTAGCCACCCTATTCTAGATTATCCGTTGAGTCAACATGACTTCTGAATGAATAACAACATTAATATCTATAACAAAAATGTTAAAGAAAAGTGTTACAAAATCCTCATCAGTTGATGGGCAACTTCTTCAACGACTATCCCTTAAGATGGCTAGCCGTTGAAGGCTACAGTTTGTCTTAACATAATTATGCAATGTGATTTGCTTATCATTAGGATTTAGGCTTGATTACTAATAATCTGTTCGACACCGACCAAGTTAATAAATAATGTATATCAAAATTGCAAGATTGGCATATTCTTATTTTATTTTTATTTTTTTATCGTAGGGAACCCACAACTGCTACCCTTCGGGTGCACACTCGGTAAACCCCAGGGGATCACGCAATAGCCTGCAAACCACGTGAACCAAGATAAACCGCATTTAATCGACAAGCTCTGACTCAGGAGGCATAATCATAAATTCTCCTCCCGTGAGATTCGAACCTATGACTAAGAGGATAATTATCAGCTTTTTAACCGATTGAGCCAACCCTCACGGGCGGCATATTCTTTTTATCATTAACTTGATCTGATTTATGAAAAGTACTTAATATTTGGTCCACATTATCACATTGTTTGGTAAAGCTACGTGGTTGTACTTAACCAAATTATTTTTCATATTCCAATGTGTTAAAACAAGATATAAATTAATATCAAAATTAAAATTAAATGTATGTGAATTTTTTAATAAAATTGAATTCTTAAAGAGAAAATTTTAAATTATATTTCACATGGAATCAGAAGAAAGATGTTGACCTTTTTTTTACAATTTTAAAAAAATCTAGCAGTTAATGTAATTTGAAAAATGTATTGACTTTACAATTTTAGATAATATCTAATTATAAAAATATAAATTGTATATTATTTCATATAATTAAAATTACATATAGATTTAAACATTTTTGAATGAAATACTGAATTTCTTGCAATTGTTTAATTTTTTATATAACTATATTATGTTATTATAGAATTATTTTTATATTTGAAAGTACAATATATGAATAAAACTTATACACACACTAACATATATGTTTTATTCGATCTATTTTATGTTAAAACTGAAAAATTATTATATTAATCATATAAATTATTGTATTATTTCTTTCATAATAAAATTATAATATTTGAAATTGAAGTACTGATATTTACGAAAAATTTATCAAATTTAGAAAAGTTTTGCACGAGAAGTCAATATATATGATAATTGTATGTCTATATGAAAAGATGTTGAAATCATTCATGAAAAAAGCGAAAACGATTAAAATAACGTTGCATTAATCTCTATACTACAAACCAAAAATGTGGTCTCGCACAAACCTTCGCGCATAGTGACATATCCTAAAGTACATATCTCATTTATAAATGAGACATCTTCTACATCATATGCAACAAGTTTTTATCACCAATATTCATCACCTTAATCTCATATATATGAAATACGCAAATCATAACAATTAACAACATATTTGGCTTAGTGATCACGTACAATCAAAATATTTGTTATCACGACAATCATCAAACTTGAAAAATGAAGAAGATGAATAAATGTAATAAAAGAGTCTATAATCATTGAGCATAAAATACATCCATTTTTATTTGTTATACACTTTAATCAAATTATTACGGGTTATATATTTTGTTTTTTAATCTCAAAAAATTAAAATTTTGAAAACTTTATATGTCATATTCTGATATATTGTTGGGATTGGCCCGTGCCTCGCACGAGCTATTATACTAGTTTACAAATAGTTAAATGACACATTTACATTAGCATCCTAGAAGCAATAAATTTCTCATATATTTTATAAAGTGAAAAACACTTAATATCGGAAAAACACATATTAATAATAATTAATCAAATCATACTTACTTAAATAACCCTTTATTTTTTTTCTTTTGTTAAAAAAACCCCTTTACACTAAAAATAATCAATCAATCAATCAACCGTACCTAGTAAATACCGCCTAGGACAGTGTCTAAGGAGGGTATACTGTAAGCAACTTTACCGTCATCCCAAAGAATGAAGATGCTGTTTTCTCAAAAGACCTCTGCCTTGTGTATGCACAAATATGTGTGTTCTAGGTACAAAATGATATACAATGATACATAAAAGTACGTAAAAGTAAGGACAATACCTTCATCCATGTTTTTATTCACACGGGACTTATCTATGCCGTAAGAACCATCTTGCTCCTAATTCTTAACGTCTCCCGGCAAAAAACTCACACTCGTTACTACATCTAAAATTTAGCCGCAACCTTTCTCTTGATTACAATTAACACCATGCACAAGACTTAAAAATTCGCTCAACCCCCTTGTAGTATTTGGAATCAGTAACGGAATCGAGGTATTGATAAAAATATTATACTAGGTATGATTGTTAAATAAATTAATTAATAAAATCCTAAAAACACTAATTAATACATTTCATGATAAAACCGAATAGTTGAATAACGTGTTAATTAATTTTCGCAAAAAATAAAACTTTAACAAGATGACGACGACGTCATGGCTTCTATTATCTAATTAGTATTGTAATATACTTCATATCGTATAAATAAATATAGTATAAACTGTTTACACCGGAGTGATAAGATGTACTTGAAAGTAGTTGATATGATATACTTGAAAGTAATTGAAAGTGGTGAGACTATTTTCGTGAAAACTCTCTACTCAATAATTTATTGTACACTATTCTAAAAACAATGATTTTACCAATTTATCTGTTTACCGATTTATTCAGAGTCAAATAAATTATTACATTTTTTCTTAAAATAACTTATCAAGCTTAAAAAAGTAGATATTATTATATTTTTCAAAAGAAATAAGGCCCAAAATACACCACTTTCCACTTTCAACTGCCAAAAATGTCCAGATGCGCGCGAACCGTCCAAAATACCCACAAAATACGTATTTCAGGGATGTGTAGTCAGCCTTTTAAATTTTAACAAAGAATACGCATGTTGAACATGCGTATTCATTTTTGATTTTACAAAGAATACGCATGTTAAACATGCGTATTCACGAAAAAACAAAAAGTGAATAAGCTTGTTGAACATGCGTAGTCTTTGTTAAAATTTTAAAAAATGAATCCGCATCCCCCACATGCATATTCAGTAGGTAAAAAAGGCGGAACATCCCGCCAATAGGAGATTTTCTCAAATGGTAAGTATTTTGGTTTTTCACCCTTTTTCAAAACATATCGGATCAACATTTTAATTAATTATTCTGAATAATTGCTGTTTATTTGATGAATCAAGAAAAGGTATAGTTATCGACTAGTTCCAGACTCCCGTTTTTTTAACACTAATAACCTTGCCAAAACTATAAAATTTAAATATCTGCATTTTTTTCCCCTTCGAATTTAGCATTCAATTTTGTTTCCAATTTAACAAGTTGAACAAAAAGAAAATAGGAGGCACAAAGACATCAAGATCCAGATGTACACACTTTAATCTTTAAAAATGTTTTATGAACTTAAGAAACACACACAAAAAATAATGCTAAATTAGATGCCTATATATTCTCACATATAAATATTGCTTGTATGTATATATAATCTGTAATTCTGTAGCTCCACCAATCTCTCTCTTTCTCATGATCTGAAAACACACACACACACACACTTTGTTGTTCAGACATCCGTGTTTCTCTCTCTGAAAAAATCTACACACTCTCTCTCTCTACAATGGACGCTTCTCCTCTGAACGAGGACGTTCGAGTCTATTGTGTTCCTTACAGGTACAATTAAACCTCACCATTTGTATTTAAATAAATAAATTTATATTTAATCTTCTCATTTTTGTAATTTCATCTTTGATTCATACAATTATACTCATTCTCTATCCTCAGTTGTGCTAGTATTTGATCTTCAATCTATATTAACTGTAGTGTGAGTATAGATTTGATGGACAGTGATAATTTTGTAATTGTTAGGTTTTTTTAATTAATTTAGTAATTTTGTATTTTATTCATTTAATTAAGTTATATTGTGCATTTTCTGTTTACTTACTCGATTGTTAGTAACATGATCGTGTAGTTTGAGATTCGTCCTTTTCTGAAATAATGAAGTGTAGTATTTCCGCTTGCGAATCTGAGATTTCGTTATGTACATGTGGATTAGCATTTAATCATGAGGAAATTGACAAATATTGTTGTTCGGTTTTGTTAGTCTTATTGAATCTAGTAAAAACGGTGTGATTTTAATATTGTGGATTTTTTATCCTACTAGTAGTTTTTGAAGTTTGGTTTTTGTAATGTAGTACTACTTGTAAGCAATCACGTTAATTGATCAGTCATAATTGTGGTCATGTCAGTCACTTTTTGGTTTAGTTTTAGTACTGATGAGCATCGCGACAAATGGTTTAGTTTTATTCAGTTAATTTTGGACAGTTAAGTCAAGCCTCTTGTGATAATCAGCTTAAATGTCAACTTAATTTCTGCATTTAAATTGTTCCATCACCTTTTCCTTATTTTCCTGAAAACTTCCATAGTAATAGGTTCTTATGCATGCAAAATTAATTATAATAATGTACAAAAAAAATTTAATAGCAAGCATGATGCACAGTTTTTGTTTGGATCTACTTTTGAGGTTATTGTGACAAGGAATATATGTTCTCTTTTCAACCAGACTAGATAAATTCTAGTCATACTTTTGTATTTGTTTCTGTGATATAGGTGGTTAAAGGAAGCTGAAGAATCTATAACGGGAGCTATATCAGATTTGAATGGACGGGTTTTATATACCGCATCAGCAGCCTCATCAGGGCCAATGAAAATTATCAACAGTATATTCAGCTCAGATATTGTTTTTAATCTTAGAAGAAAGGATGACACTTTGCAGGATAGTCAGAATGGTGAGGTCGGGATTTCAGGCCGTGACTATGCCCTAGTACCTGGAGAGACGTGGTTGCAGGCACTCAAATGGTTAGTGGCAATCATTTACGTGACAAGCTTTAGTTTTGAGGTTTTGGAATGTGAGCAACTTAGATTGATTTACTTGGCAGTTGGCACCTATAAGGGGACTGATGTTTAATTTACTCTTGTTTTTAGATAGTGAAGGTTGGAAGTAAATAGCATTGCTGACATCTTTGTTATTTTGTGTTCTTTCTCCATTTAGGCACAGCAACTCTAAAGCTGCTTCAAAGAATGGCAGGACTTTTTTGGCTTGTGAAGATGATATGGGTGATGTCTATCCCTTACAACTTAGGCTTTCTACTCCAAGGGAGAACAATTTATTGGGTGTAAGAATAAGCAAGAAGGTACATAATTTAGCCTATGCCCTCCTTTTCTTCTCGATCAAGGTAGCAAGTATATTTGAACTTAGAAGTACCTGGTTTTTGTTACTAATCGATAATCTCTTTACGTGCCTCTGTTTCGTACACTTGCTATCAGTAATCTTGTTTCTAATGCCAATGTTGTGATCAATTTGTTTGCTTATGCTTATAGTATTATATTGGAAAGATTATATTTAGAATATTGGAAAACTGGATTTTTTAACAGATAAAAATCTAAAGAATTAAAACTAAGATTTGTTTTTTTTTTTCCGTTTAATGTCACCAACTTGTTCTAGCATGACCGTCTAACTAAGGGTACTCAAGGAGACTTCAGACAAAAATGACAAAATACCTAGCGATGTAATGTGACGATTGGATGCGGTAGAAGAGATTGGTTGTTGTCCAAAAAGCAGAAACTTTAAAAGGAGTAAAGGATTAGGGGTAGGTAGACTATTAGCTGAGAACCCTGTAGCCTAGATTAACTGATAAGCTGAGAGCTGACCTTATATTAAGTTTGATGATGGCAAGTTGTAGATGGCTTAAAAAATTTCATGGTACCCTGTTGGGCTCATCATCGGGTACACAGACTGCAAAGTAAAGAGGTACTATGGAGGGAGTTGTACTGTGTGGATTCTTTTAAATAATTGGTGCAAGAGGCAGGTAAATAATATAGACACCCTCTTTCTTCCTGCTGAGGACTTCTAATTGGACTATGCCCGGGTGGGTATTAACAATTGCATGTATGGGTTCACTGATCACATTACATATTCGGATTTAAATCAGTGTAAACCTAAAAGTAGGAAGGCGCTCGGTAAATTGTCTACCAGCACTTTGGTTGTTCGACCATTTGCAATAATGTGCTTTAAAATATGTTACTTGCTATACGGAACTCCAGTTTTTGTGGGTATTCTGGTCTATCCATTATTGTAACTCCTAATTTATATGTAATATGTATATGTATATAACCCAACCTGACCAGATTAAACCTAATAAGCAGGCTTGAGGCTTCTTTAAAAACTTTTACAAGAAAGTTCTGCAAAATGAACGGATTAACAGAAGAAGGTTCATAACTGCCTTCTTTACAGAATCTGGAGTTTAAGCTGAGGAAATTGATCTTATCCCTTGGGGCTGCTGTCTTCCTTAAGCTGAACTGAAGTTCCCCTAAAGATTCTGCATAGATTAGCTCAGCTGGGAGTCTCAAATTCCCTTTTTTTAGAAAATTTACTCTTCTGCTTCGCTCCTCTGGCTACTTGATATATGATTTCATTGATTCGTGCCATGCGTATTATTCATGCTCTAATAAAACTTTGTCAAGACCCTTCTGCTTCTGCCTTGCGACCTTGCCCTTTGCATGTGGCAGTATCAGAGCCTGAGATAGACTCCTGTGATAATCTGGGCATTACCCTGCATTTCTCTAAATTTCTGGAAAAATCAAACTGTTTGTTGACTAACTTAGCTTGTGTTCAGGACTTGTTGTTTTGGTGATTGAATATACGAAGCCCCAAAATTGAATATTAATACCACTTATGTCAAATGTATATATGTATTTACCTGGTGCCGTTAAAAGCCATTTTATCTTGGAATACATGTTCATATTTTTCTTGGTGCTGCCACTTTTTCAAATCTGCAGACTTAAAAATATTTTTCATACTTCAATTTGGAGTGATTTGGAAAGAAGGAAGGGACGAGTTGTCTGTAATTCGAATGATTTGATTTCTGGTAGAAATTTATTTGAGTTAATTGAGTTTAAAGATATTGTTAAGGTAACCAATGGCAGAAATGAGTCTGGGGAAGAAGATAATAAGAAAAAACCTAATTTATCCTTGATACAAGACAATAGATACTTTTGGTGTTTAACTTTTTGACGAAATGATGAAAACTGGAACAAATTATTAACTGTAATATGTTACTTGTGTTTTTTATCTTTAACGCATCTAGTTATGTAATTTACAGGATAATGCAGTTGAATGCTTTAGAAGGGCCTGCAAGATTTTTAGTATTGATTCGGAGATTGTAAGTATTCTATTATTCAGAACTTCAACTTTAAAAAATAAGTGCAACAAAATAAATTAAACTAAATTTATTTTTTCTTGGGAGTGCTTGTGCCTGGAACTACATGAATCATAACGTGCCTAATTGCAAAAAATTAATAGGAAGTGAAAACAAAATTTCATGTTTAGAAACCAAATGCATTGCATTGTTTGATTAGAATAGTGGAACTGCAGCTCCATTACCTTGCAAATTCTATTATTGATCGAAATATTAAGATTTTAGAATATAGTTCTGAATCTACCTTTTAAGAGAAAAAGTAGTTTAGTTCCCTCTCTTAAATAAACATAATGTTTAGTATTGATAGTTTTGGCTCTCTCTTCTTCCATTATTTTGCAGTTACGTATCTGGGATTTTTCTGGGCAAATAGCTCAATATTTTATTAATGAAAAGGTGAAGGGAACCAAATACCCCCAGTTGCAGGTGGAACAGGATGTAAGTTTTTGATGTTTTTTGACAGATACTATATTTAAACTTGTTAAAAAGGAATTCAACTTATTCTCTTGCTCCCCATATTCAAAAATCGGGATAAATGAACTAGTTAGACAAAATGAAGAGCCTTCTAACAGTTTCTATCTATAACAAATTCAAACTTGCAAAGTTGACACGAAAATTTTTATGTAGCTGAAGTTGCTAAATTTATAAGTGGAGATTCCACTATGAACTTGGTTCATGATACATGAAAGAGTTAGTGATACAATTTGATCATATCTTGTTAATAATATTTGTGTGATCCATATTAGTAATTACTTCCAACTTCTAGAAGGTTGAGAAAATGCCCAAATCTTAGATATGGTGGTCAAAATAGCATTTTTATTACAATTTGGTTGACACTTCATGGGGTGGTCCTTTTAAGGATACACATACCGTTATACCACCACTGATGCATGTGTGGTCACTTTTTATAAAGGGTTGCCTTGCTGTCTAAATGCTGACGCATCACTGTCTAAATCTGGATGCCTTTATTAGTTGCATGATTTGCATCATGGTCCAGGTATAAATCCTAACGCATCTACAAGTTGCATTATGGTGTAACCATATTAACTTGTCGTATTATTCAAGCGCTAATGTCACCCATTAATGCATTTTTATGGCAGATCTCACAGATGATAAATTTGACAAACTTTTCTTCTTTCATGTATGGCATCTTGTCTTTTTTTCTACAAATATGTAATTTACAAAGAAGTTACTAAGTAATTCCTACATATATGAACCCTTAGAAAGGAACTATTTGTTAGAGATAATCTGTTCTTGCAGGAGGTGTTCATTATATAGAGAAAGTTTTCGTAGATTTTTCAGAAAGCAATACCATATGGATTACGATGTCTAAGAATATGGTCCTGCAATGTTTTTTTTACACAATAGAAGTGATATCATGGATTCAGGATACATGCACATTGTTTATATTGTTTTCTTCCACTGTCTATCTCTGCAGATTCTTTTAGCGTTGCAAGTTTATGGTTTATCAGATATTAGTAAAAGAGAAATGAGAAAGGATGAGATGACAGGACATCAAAATGGAGCTTCACCTGTGATGAATGGTAATTCTGGAAAGTTCACCTCAAATTTTGTCCGGAGTAGTTTGCCAACCTTTTGTGGAAACTCTTGCGAGGCTGGTTCTTTGGGCTTGACCGGATTGCAAAACTTAGGGAACACTTGCTTTATGAATAGTGCACTTCAGTGTTTGGGACACACGCCAAAGGTTGTTGACTACTTTCTTGGAGATTTCAGGCGGGAAATAAATCACGAGAATCCATTGGGAATGAACGTATGTTTTTTCTTTAGATATTTCTATACGAATTAATAATTTTGCTTGTTCCATTATCTTATCTTCTATCTCTGTTAAAAAGTAATTTTTTACTATATATTTATTTGTTTGTTTTTGACTCTTATTCCTATCCTTGAACTTCTACCCCCCCCCCCCCCGGGCACACAATTTGTTACATTTTAATGTTGTAATTATATTAGATCGAATTGCTTACTAGTTTAGGACTTTTGCAGGGTGAAATTGCTTCTGCTTTTGGAGAGTTGCTGAAGAAGTTGTGGGCTCCTGGAGCAACACCAGTAGCACCAAGAATATTCAAGTTGAAGCTTGCTCATTTTGCTCCTCAGTTCAGCGGTTTTAATCAGCATGATTCTCAAGTTTGTAATCTTTGCTAGCCCTTAATTCTTCACTTAGCTCTGTTTCATGTTGTTTTTTTGCTAAATTCTCTCATCATTTATCTGTTCACAATTTATATTTTATATTAGGTATATGTATCTTTTCATAAGAAGTAAGCAGATAAAAATATATTGCAGGAACTCCTTGCCTTTCTATTGGATGGACTTCATGAAGATGTAAATCGTGTGAAAACCAAACCATATGTTGAAGTTAAAGATTCAGATGGACGGCCAGATGAAGAAGTAGCAGATGAGTACTGGCAGAACCATTTGGCTCGGAATGACTCTATTATCGTTGATGTTTGCCAAGTTAGTAGCTTATCTCTGTTGTCCTGCTTGTTAATTATATTGAATCTGCTCAGATTAAGGACCGTCAGGATATGTCTTACATTTCATGATAATAATTCTGGCAAGTTCATTACACCTTCTGGTTTACGGGCATACTAACTTCTACCATCTGGATGCAGTTTGTCTTTTACACATGAACAGAAGTAAATGTTAAATGAATTTAAGAAGAAATTATGAGATTGATATATTTGTTTCCATGGCGTTGAATGCCTAATCGTATGCCTTTTGAGTTGGGAGGTCTTGGAGCTTGTGACCACTACTGTGCTTGCTTTCTGCTTGCTAGCTTTGCTGTGCTCAGTGACAAGTTGAGGTTAAGAAAGTAAAGAAAGGCAGTGTTAATCATTTTAACTGTTAAATAGGTTAAAAAAACAATTTGTTTGGTTGACCAATAAAAATAAGACATTTAGGTCAAAAAAATTCAGGTTATAGTGGGTGTTGGGGTCGAGAGTTTACAGTTTACTGTCTTCTGGAAAAATACATTTTAATAGGTCTTGGAGCTTGTGCCCACTATTGCAATAGCTAGCATTGATATGCTTGGAGACACGTTGAGGTCGAGAAATTAGAGACAGGCAGCGTCAATTATTTCTACATAGTTGCTGTAATTATTATGAATGGTGCAGAATTACTGTTTATTATTTTTCTAGATTTCTGTGCTTGTGGTCTTTCTGTATGTTTGGTTCATTTGATTTTTTTTAACTATTTAACAGGTAATTTTTTTTTTTGGCTTGACCAATAGAAAGAAGACATTTAGATTGAAAAATTTCAATTGAAGTGGGCGTGAGGGTTGATTTTTTGCAGTTTATGTCTTCTGGGGATATGCATTTTAACAAGCCCTGCAACTCAATATTAGAATGTTAAGTTTTAGGTTACTAAAGATTTGTATTCGTAGAGGCTTGTTTAAGGTTTCAATCCATCATTCTCGTAAGGTGCTTTTGGAAAAAATTGATTACATTAAGATCTGATAGGTTTGTTATGAAAAGATCACGAGGCTAATCACAGTAGACGTTTATTTTAACAGAAACAAGCCTTCTAGACCAGTGCCTTACATACTAATGTTATAAAAAGAATCTGATGAGACTGTAGGCAATGATTGCTATTTTCCTTTCATATCCTGATACTGAATTTAGGGGAATATGCTTTATTATTGCTAACTTTTGTAAGACCAGTTTCACTTAATAATTATTTCAGGGGCAATATAGATCAACGTTAGTGTGTCCCCTTTGTCGGAAATCTTCGATCATGTTTGATCCCTTTATGTATGTTTCTTTGCCTTTACCTTCAACATCAATACGGACAATGACTTTGACAATTATGACCACCGACGGAAGTTCTCAGCAAGTTTCTGTCACTGTTACTGTTCCGAAAAATGGGAAACTGGAAGATCTTAACCAGGCTCTAGGAAGTGCATGTTCTGTAAGTGTTGATGAAATCCTTTTGGTGGCCGAGGTATAATGCTGCAGCTCTTGCAAGGCACACAATTAGCATCTTAATTGAATTCTTCTTTGTGAACTTCACGCTCTATTTTCATGTGCAGGTTTATAGCAATAAGATTATTCGCTATTTAGAGGATCTTTCTGATTCTCTATCCTTAATTAGAGATGAGGATCAATTGGTTGCTTATCGGTTGCCAAAAGATTTTGGGAGATTCCCTCTCGTCGTGTTTATGCATCAGCAGATCGAAGAGTAAGTCCGACACAATTTTTGTTTTTAACGGGCTTTACTGGCTAGGTTAAGAAAGATGCATTTTTTGCCTAATATTTTAATCAGTTTTTCAATGGAAATGAAATTAGCCTTGATTTTGTCAGAATCTTTTCGTATTGTATGGTTACTATATCTGTCTTCTCCCTTGATTAGAAAGCTAATAATCTAATATGTAATTCTTGATGAGGTAAAGTTTAGTGGCGATATGCACCATTAGATAGCTCCAAACGGATAAGAATATTACTTAATTCTTTGTGACAGACGGAAGTCAATACAATTGTGGTAAATGGTACCAATAGTGAAAATAAATTCACAGAAATATTCCAAATATACTAAAACTTTGGCAGGATAACTAATATGTTGTATCTAATCCTAAGAGGAAACCACTGAAGATAGGAAGAAGATATATAGAAATTGATCACGCAAAGAGGATTCATTGTTGATCAGTAAAACCTGGATTTGACTAACAAAACTCTATATAGACATACATCATTGTTGTCATTAGTTCATTACTTCCATATTGTAAAGCTCGTCTTAAATCAATGATGCGGAGCATAGAGTTAAGAAATAGTTAGTAATTGTTATGTATTTGATTATAGAGATACATTGGTTGTAACTAATGTAGTTGTTTAAGTTGAAATAACACCTCTCCTTTCTATATTCTTCTGCTCAAATTAAATTTTAGCGACTTCTATTTTCGTTCCATCTCATGTCCTTGGACCGGGGTAAGGTGTTAAACTTGCAATGGCATTCAAGTTATAATGAATGCCATGTTATGGTCGTACAATTTTTGCTAAAGCATATGACTATCAAATAGCAGGGGAAACAAATTAATTTCAAAAATCATAGATTATTGAGTTTGGGTACTTGGTCATGCTCTATTGTACTCAAGAATTGACTTTCAGGCTAAGATACAGTAGCCGGTACAGGGAAAATTTGGTCTTGTACTGATGAGAAAGTACATGATTTAGTAAGTGTTATAAGAGTTGTTTTCTTCATATGTGAAACTATAATAACTTGCGACTTAATGCAATTACCCAATCTTTATTGACTTAATGCAATTACCCAGTCTATATTGACTTAATGCAATTACCCAATCTATATTATTCGACAAAATTATATCTCAAAAATGATATCTGTCGCTGCGAAAAACATGGATTTTTCAAAGGATTAATGACATTATTAATAAGCTATATTATTTGACAAAAAGAATAAATATAAAATAAATTCGTAATTCATTTTAAGGAGTTTATACATGCAAGGGATAGATACATATAATTTTTGATCTAATTCTCTTTTGTGACGTGGCGGCCCAATTGCAATAATTTGGTTAGAATTAAAATCGGCCCAAAAACACAAAAGCCACTCTCTCTATGTTTCAACTTCATCATTGCTGTGTTTTACTATTATTAGTGTATGTAATTATTTTAATAGCACTCAACGCAGCACTCTCATCTTTTTCGCCTCCTCACATTCAATATATACCAGCAATGATGAGGATGAAATATAGAGAGAGTGACTTTTGTTTTTTTGGGCCGATTTTATTTCCAAACTCAAATTATTGCAATTGGGCTGCCATGTCACAAGAGAGAATTAGATAAAAAATTATATGTATCTATCACGTGCATGTATAAACCCCTTAAAATGATTTGTGAATTTATTTTTTATATTTATTCTTTTTGTCGAATAATATAGTTTATTATTGATGTCATTTATCCTTTGAAAATCCATGTTTTTCTTCATATGATGAAGTATGTCTTGTGCGTAAGTTTGTGTTGGTTGAATCCTTCTGAATGTTTGTGGTTCCTCATTGGGCAGATATGAATAAAAAACATATGCTGTGATTTCTGGCTGTCTTAGGTTATTAATTCATTTGGAGTTTTTGTTTTTGTTCTCATAGATAAAAAATTTCATGGCTCATATTTACTAGAGTTTTTGGTCGCTGGTGTTCTTTTCCTAATACAGATTTACCTGTCTTTTCATAATTTTTTAAATTCTTTTAACAATATTGAAAATTATAGGAACAATTTTCTTGGTAAGAAGACAACAAGTTGGAAAGCATTTGGAATTCCACTTGTAGCAAGTTGTAAAATTACGAATGGGTCCGATATCCGTGCTTTGTATTTAAAGTTGCTTGATCCATATTTGGATCCTGCACATGATGTAATAGACAACTGTGATATTACTGTGAGCACCACAAACAACAGAACTGCAGAATTGGAAGATCCCACTTGTCTGGAATCTAGTGAAGGTGGAGATACTGCTGTCAAAAATTCCTTGGATATGCATGCAAATACAGATTTCATCTTTTACAGAACAGATGAAAAAGGAACAGGCAGGGGCGCCGAGATTGTAATGAACGAGCAGATAACATGCATAACATTGCCTTGGAGGTTGAATGTTATTGTATGTTGGCCCGATAAATTGGTTGAAAGGCGCAGTACACACCTTCTTAGCTCATTACCAGAAACTTTTAAGTCTGGTTTCTTATCAAAGAGGCCACAAGAGTCCGTCTCTTTGTATAAATGCCTTGAGGCATTTCTCAAGGAAGAGCCCCTAGGACCAGAAGACATGTGGTAAGTTTGTTTTTCATTAGTTTTTTTAGTCATCTATCATATTTTGTAAAAAATTTACAACTTCGTTTCAAGCACTACTTCTATATATAGGAAAATCTAAGGTCAATGGTTTTTCTGTCATATGTTGGTTTGTATTTTCGACTTTCGAAAATGACCAGTTTACACTATTGGATATTGAAGTGAAACATGTTTTTCGATGAAATATGCTCAGTAAATTTCTATAATGAATGAATTTAACTTATCACAATTAATACTTGTGTCTCTACATCTATGTGTTGCCTTAACATTCGTAACCTAAATACTTACATAATCTTGGTTTTTGATATTTTCTCATTACTAGCTTGTAAATCAAGAAGCATTTTGCTGAAAGACCCAGACTGCTTTTTATTGGCTTCAAGTGTAATTTGATCCTCAAAACAAATCTGTATCCAAATTGTTATCAATTGATTTTTTACTCATAATTCTTAATTATTTTATATATATGTATCATGTATTTGTTTCTATGATCCTTCTGCAAAGAAGTATCCTTGTATTTTTTTTCCATGTGACTTTACTCTTATTAGCCTGTATGCTTTCCTCGGAAACATTATAAACATCTTGTCTAAATTGGGATCACTGTAGGACTTGTTACCTAGTTTTTTGACTTACAATATCAGAATCTTTGAAGTTTTTTTTTCAACAAAAATTGCAAAAAGAACAAAGTGTGTAATACACCATATTTATAGATATTGAGATGTTGTGCATAAGAAATGAACCCTCTACAGGAGTCGGTAAAACATTTTCTAGGTTTTACTTCAATATTTTTCTTTAGAATTATTTTATGAATATCATATATCATCATGAATTATAATGCGGTGCATTGGTGCTACTATTAATAGACTATCATTGTCCTCTCTATTAGGTACTGTCCTGTCTGCAAGAAGCATTGTCAAGCTAGTAAAAAGTTAGATCTTTGGAGGTTGCCCGAGATCCTCGTCATTCATTTGAAGAGGTTCTCGTACAGCAGGTTTTTGAAGAACAAATTGGAGACTTATGTTGACTTTCCCGTACACGATCTTGATCTGTCTTCGTACATCTCCTACAAAAATGGTGACTCTTCTTACCGTTATATGCTCTATGCGATTAGTAACCATTATGGAAGCATGGGAGGTGGTCACTATACTGCATTTATTCATGTAAGTGGTGCTTATTAAAATAAATAATCTAACTTTAGTGACAATTATAATGTTATTTGCATTACCCAAGTTCTTGTGTTCTCCGTTTTAAGAAATTTAATTGGAATATTATATATTCTCTAAAAGAACAAAGGGAAATGATATAAGATCGAACTGCAATGAGTAATTAACCAGCGGTGGAAAAATAATAAGTTATAGTTGCTTGTAACTTGTTTAAAATTTAATAGTCAATTATTTGGTGGTTATTGCTTACCCCAGGTGCTTACCACCCATAAGTTGCATGTAACATGAACATCTGCAATAACTGTGACTAGGCTGTGGCTACAATCAGCAATCTATTTGATTACACAGAACCTGTGACGATTATGATTACAAGAATTCTATCTTACGTGATTATTGTGAAGAATGAACTACGAAAATGATGGATACATATATTTAGTCCAAGTAAATCTTTCTTGGATATTGATGCTGGTACTTCTGCAGGCAATTACCGCAGGCGGATTCATTCTTTTTGTTGCCACCTTGTATTGGAAAATCGTTGTCATTTGTCTGCCAACATTTAACTGAATCTGCATAAGTTGACCATGTACTTGATAACTTCAGTATCAGTTATTGTGAAACTTCCTGATTTTAACTCCAAAATAGATTGATACCTTGTCTGCATCTCTGAGCTTTAGCATGGTACTGTTCTGTTGTCCCATGTGTAACATAACCCATAAAAAGTGATCTTTTTTCTTTACTATCCTATGTTAGTTGAGAGTGCTAATCCGAGCAGTGCAAAGTGAAGAAGCCATGTAATTTAGCCCAAGAGAAGTAGCCTCTTTTTATTTTGAACACCCTATCTTAGCTGCGAGTCTGTGATCTTACGCCATGATTTTAGTTATTAGACATTGTACTTAAAATGTATTCCTTTTAGCCTATTGACTGTATGAGTGTGTCACTTAAAAATAAAATGCCTGCTGATCTATATTATTGCTTTGAACATATATTTTTAGTCTCTAATTTTTATTATCGATCTTGTGTAGCATGGTGGCAACCGGTGGTATGACTTCGATGACAGCCATGTTACTCTCATAAGTGAGGACAGGATTAAATCTTCCGCTGCCTATGTTCTATTCTACAGAAGAGTTCAAGATCTTTAACTTATTTTTGGTTGCTGATTGTTGGGTCTAGATTATTAGTACCCAACACTAGTTAGGTAGTCTCACAATTTATACACAAGTAGCATTCTTTAGTCTCTGACATTAGAGTTGGTCGAAATAGTCAGGGATATGAAACAGTCACCAATAGAAGTGGAGGCTTTGGTGCATAGAGAATTGTAACATAATAGTTGACTGATCTTTTAACTAAGGAGGTTGTAGTAGGTTTGAAGGCATTTCTAGATTTATGTTCCTTGGTTACAGAAACCTATTTTGGGTTTAAACCCCTTCTAAATTACAACAGTTTGTTAATTTTGTCAGCGTTTCTGATTGTTGGCAGCTCGGGTTCCTTATTTCTAGTAGAGCATCTTCCATAATAATATGTTGAGTTTAGTTGGGGTCAGAAAATGAAGAAAATTGAATGAAATTTAAAATATAATGTGAAATTATATTTCTATTTTTTATTAAATAATCTAGTAGTCATAATAGATTTCTCTAAATGTGGTTGATTGTGGTCATCTTCTATTTTGTACGGTGGTTGCCGGTTCTGAAAAATGATGTGCGATAAGAATTAGTTGAAAGTTTCACTTAAAAAAACGGGGTTTTTTTCCTGTAGAGGAGGAATCAATCTAATCATAGTTTATCGATATATTTTACTTTGGTACTCCCGCCAGCAAGTTTACGTATACTATTTACACATATTTCAAGACTTGTGTAGTTTCATAATTTTTTTTTATAAAAGTATAAATATAAAATTTTTTTCAGAAAATAAAAATTTTAAAAAATATTATGAAATTATAGTCTAAACAAGCATCGAAAAGTATGCCGAAGAATAACGTAAAAAATAAAGTAGCACGGAGGGAGTAATTTTTAGGAAGGACCTCAGGTACTTATCATATTTGAAAGTTTGTTGTCTGTTAGATTCATTTTATAATATTATATTTACTTAGAGTATGCACTCCTGAGATCACACTAAAATATAATATAAATTATTACTCCCTTACGTCAAATGTTTCCCTTTTGATTTTTTGTACTGTTCTGGATAATCGATTGACTACTAATTTACGTCAAATTTATAATATCAAACATAGTTATTAGTGATTTTGTTGGATTCGTATTTATGAGTATTTTAATACAATGAAATTTTTATATTTAATACTAATACGAAATTAAAGATATTAACAATCAAAAGTGTGCATTGACAAACGTATTCAACACAAATAGAAAACTTTTTTAGGGACGGAGGGAGTAGCTTTTAGCAATTTATTGTATATTATCTTCAATAATACTATTTATATCTACTCATTCAATTTTATATTATTAAAGTAATTTAAAATAAAAGTAAATATATGTTATTTTATTTAATTTAACATTATATAATATAATCTAAATAAAACTTATAAATTTGTTGGCGTTAAAAAAATATTTTTTAAGTTAAAAGTAAATAGACGCGGGGATGGAAAATAACAAATACAATCATTAACCCAATTATTTTTAATTTAAAAGTTAATAAATATCAATAAAATTATTTACTACTCCCTTCGTCCCATTATACGTTTCTTAATTTGACTTCTGACACTATTCATGTTAAGCGATTGACTATTAATTTATGTCTAATCTATAAGATTAAATATAGTCATAAGTGGTCTTGTTGAATTCGTATTTATGAGTATTTTAATATAATGAAGTTTTTAACAATCAAAAGTGTGCATTGGCAAACGTATCCAACATAAATAGGAAACGTTTTTAGGGACGGAGGGAGTATAACCTAAATATTGTTAAAAAATATTTTTTCAGCTTAAAAGTAAATTGACACTAATAGTAGACAAAATTTATAAAAAATAAAAGTCAATTTTTATTAATAGTTTAAATTTAATAATATAATTTTTCTAAAATAGTTAAATAATTATATTTTGAGTATTAAAATTTGAAATACTTTATATAAATTTAGCAAATGATAAAGACTACTCAATTTATTAAGAGCCAGAGCAAGTAGATTTCCCTAGATGATTAACAAAAGAATTAGTAGGGTTAAATGAGCAGGGAGGACCTTTGGGAGGAAGGTATGTGCAGGGGAAAAGCTGACATGTCTTATCGTGGCAGGACTATCTCCGCACTCACCCGGTAACGTAAAATTTACTGTATCAAATTTATGAAAAGACTCCCTTCACTAATTTCCCACTAGCTGATTTGACAGTCCAGATTCTGTCCGACCCTCGCTAGGGCAAGGGGAGTCGCCGAGACATGTGTCCCCTGGACAAAAAACATTTAATAATTTTTTTTTGAATTTTTGTATTAAATTTCATTTAAAAATATCAAATTTATGTGTGCCCGACAAAAAATTCAATTGAAAAATTATTAATAATATGACATATACAAAATATAGAAAGTGCCCTGTAATAAAATTGGATGTATAATTATATATAATTTTGGATATTATATTAAAATTTTCATCTTACACTAAAATATTTATATTTTTCATTCTAATATATTATTATATAATATCCACAATCTTGATCATAATAAGCTATTATATCTAGTTATTTAATATGTAAACGGTAACATATAAAAAGATTAAATCTCATTTATAATCATTTCAATTTTTTTAAAGTTTCATATTTTTTTTACTATTGATTTAATATATTCTTTTAGTATTTTAAATTATTTTAATGTAATCTTATTATTGAACTAAATATTTTATGTAATTATTATTAGACAATCGATCTGTAATTCAGAATTTATTTAAATATTATTTTGAAAATTTTCTAAAGTTTCATATTTTCTTAGTATGTATATTTTAATTGAACAAAATAATATCTCTCAAAAAAATAATTAATTTATCTAATTTTATAAGAAAGAATAAATGATTAAAATGGAAGTTTACACATAATTACATATAATGAAACAATACATACAAGTTATAATGCAATAGTCTATAACTATTATATCTTAAACGAATAGTAAAATATTTATTGAGGAGATTATAAACAAAGAAACAACCTTTTTTTATGAATGACTCACTAATTAGATAACAGGTTCGTAAGATTTCTAATAACTTGGATCATAAGTTGATGTTAGGTAGCTAATAAATTTGCTTGGAAGTTAGGCTCGTAAATTATGTTGAAATTTAATATATATAAAAGAGAAGAGATATGACATATACAAAATATAGAAAGTGCCCTAGATGTACATCTGTATATACTACTTACGGTGCTTGTCAATTGTTACTACCTCACTTAAAAACAAAACAATTGTACATACAGTAATACAAAGAGATAAAAGAATGGAGGGAAAGTCGGAGTGGGAAAACAAGCAAGGAAAATAAGCGAGAGAAACTAAGATGCTGTCAACTCAACTCAGAATTCACATACTAGTGAATATCTTTATTACTTTGTACAGAACTAGTAAGTTTGAACTAGTTTATTTCTATCAACTCTTAATATATTAAGGCATACAAGGTGTTTGTTAATATACTTCTAAGAACTTGTTACTTTAGTTATAGAAATGTTTTATAGAAGGGTAAGGCCTTCTACTCCTCAAGTTAGTCATCCTTCTCCTCCTAAAAGGGAATCTCCTCCTCCTCAAAAGGCATCTGAAGAAGAATTAGAGATGGAAGTGGAAACTAATTTATCTGAAATTGTGGCTGATCTGGGATTGAGAAAAGATTTCAATAAACTTGCTCCAAATGAAAAAGATGTAATTCGTAGATTATACTTATTACAAGGGCTGTTTCAACCAGTTAATCAAAAATTCCCTTTCACATCATTCAGAAAAAGGAAATAGAGGTTCAAAGTGTCTTGGTTCAAAAATTATGCCAGCTGATTAGAATATAGCATAAAAGAAGATGCTACCTTTTATTTATGTTATTATCTCTTCAAGGATAATGCTCGAGGAAATAATGATGCATTTGTGAGCGACGGTTTTAGAAACTGGAAGAAGCCTGATAGACTTTTAGTACATGTCGGTGAATATGGTAGCATTCACTATCAATGTCAAAATGCTTGTGAAGATCTGATGAATCGGAAGCAACATATTGATCTTATTTTTTGTTCATAGTCTGACAAAGCTAAAAATGACTAACGGATACTGTAAAGCATAATGTAACGTAATATGTAACCGAATAAATATAACTCAACATGAAAAAAAACAGATAAAAATACTGGATAAATACAAAGAATCAAAAGATGAAATTAATACTCTAAGTCAGTAACCAGGTCATGGAAAGAAGTTCATTAATATGTTCAAGCCTCCATGAAGAATAAAATGTCCAAGGACTTCTAGTATGAATGGAATATATTGATTTAAAATATTGAAGATCAGGGGTTCAATGATTAAAGCAATAAATGTACAACAAGCCGTATCATCTCAGAATTATAAAGAGATTAAGTTGAATCAATTCAGTGCTAGTTGTTTGTGAATCAGACCAGTGCACCAAGCATCAACACATCAGAAAAGAATTAATTTGATCATGCAGAAGATTTGAAGTTGATAGAATATAATGGCGATCAAGGGAAGAAAAAATGTCTAAGTCAAAAATTATTCCAAGAAATATAGATTTCTTGTGGCCGCAAGTTAGAAAATATTCTAAGGAAAACAATCTCTCTTGGGGTCGCAAGTTAGAAGATATTCTAAGGGATGTTAGGAATATGTTGTAGTCTTGATGATAATTCACAAAAACACCTTAAGTAGATTTATTAAGTATCTTTTGTAGTTTTCAACGGATGACCATATACATCTATCCGTTGAAAGAGTAGCTTATATGAATAAGTATGTAACACATTCTATACACTAGAATAGCTGGGGGATTTGGTAGTTTTAGTAGTTTTTAAGTCATGTTGACTACTAGAAGGATATGCAAAATAGGTGGGTTAATTATAAATATAAAATGCCTTGTAATTTGTATAAGTGAAAGAGTATCAACTGCTAATCTACAAAACTTTAACTGCTGACTCTAAAAACTTCAACGGATAACTCAATATGTCCTCAACGGATAATCCAGTCAATTTTTCAATGGATAACAAATAAAGGTATCAACGGATGATATCAGAAGCTTCAATGAATAATCAACAAGATAGCAGTTGAAAGGGACTTGATAGAAGCTGACAGAGTTACTTGGGTTGATAGTGCACAAAAGGAATGTGGCAGCCTGATTACATATGCTAGATTAAAGTGAAGCATTTCATTTTTCATGCAAGACACGCTTGTTCAAAGATGTTGTATCTAACTTGGATTGCATTGGACAGAAAAATGAAGAAACATGTGAATGGACCTAGCTGATAGGAATATTGTTTTGTCTTATTGCACATGTAACTTGGTGATATATAAACTAAGAGTGGCAAGTAACTTAGAACTTAATCAACTAGAGCAACAAGTAGAAAGCAAGTTGTATCTCTAGAAATACTCTAAAGTTCTAATTTGTAAAGTTTACTTATAAGCAGCTGTGTGCATTCTTGCATCATTGAGATTTTCTCAATATATACATCTCTGGTGGAAATACAAATCCACCCAAAATTTTTTAAACCTGTGTTTATTTACTTTGTGTTTGTTGAATATTTTTCAAGTCTTATTTGCACTTCAGCATATTCAAAACACAATAGTATATTTAAGAAAGAATTTTTCAGAAAAACAAAAAGAAGCTAGAATTCTATTCAACCCCCCCTTCTGTAATTCTGTTGCTGTATTTTTAGGGAATAATAATTGGTATCAGAGCAAGCTCTTAACACACAAAGAGTTTAAAGATCAAAACAATCAAACAACATGAGCAGGAATGATGTTGGAGTGAAGATCCCACTTTTGGACAAAGACAATTATCATCACTATAAAGTAAAGATGCACCTTCATCTACTCTCTCCAGATGAAATCTATGATAACTGCATAGAGAATGGACCTCATGTTCCTCGAAGGGCCGCAACAGAAGCTGGTGAAGTAACTGGAAATGAACAAACAATTCCAAAGCCTAAGTCAGAATGGACTGATGAAGACATTAAAGCGGTTCATAAGGACAAAAAAGCCATGAACATTTTGTTCAATGGTCTTGATCAAGACATATTTGACAATATCATAAACTGCAAGACTGCTAAGTAAATTTGGGATCAAGTTCAAATGCTGTGTGAGGGAACTGAGAAAATTAGAGAAAACAAGATGTAACTTCTCATACAAAAATATGTACACTACCATTTTGAAGATGGCGAGCCCTTGAATGATACTTCCAGTAGATTTCAAAAGCTGTTCAATGGACTAAAATTGTATGGAAGAATCTACCAAACCAAAGATTCCAACCTAAAATTCCTAAGGTCTTTACCAAAGGAATGAAAGCCAATGAAAGTCTCTCTCAGAAATTCACAAGAGTACAAGGATTTTACTCTTGAAAAACTATATGGTATCTTGAAGACCTATGGGCTTGAAATGGAAAAAGATGAGCTGATAGAGAAAGGAAAGAAGAAAGGTGGATCTATGGCATTGGTAGCTGAGCATGAGAGAGTGGTGGAGATGAAGGTTGAAGCTGTTAAAGCTGCACCAAGTATGAATGTTTGTGAATGCATGTTTGAAATGAGCAAGGGAAAAAGGTTGATGGCTGAAGATGAATACTGTCCAAGTCAAGATGATATGGATGAAGTTGATGAACATCTATCTTTTCTGTGCAGAATATTTACAAAGCTCAAATTCAAGAAAAATTTTGGAGCTGCAAAATCCCACAGAAACATGGTTGACAAAACAAAATTCAAATGCTTCAAGTGTGGGCCGAGTGGTTATTTTGTAAATGAGTGTAGAAAGCCAAATTCTAAAAATAAAATATTTGAGCCTGTTGAATACAAAAAGAAATATTTTGAGTTGCTCAAACAAAAAGAAAAGGCTTTCATAACTCAAAAAAATGACTGGGCAGCTGATGGAAATGATGTAGATGAAGACATGAACTATGTCAACCTTGCTCTCATTGACAAGTCGGATTAAACAGAGGTTAGATCATCTAGTAACAAGGTAATCACTACTAATCTTGCACGACTTTTTAAAGATGAATGCAATGATGCTATAAATGATATGTCTACTAATTCGTATAACTTGCGTGTCACACTTAAATCACCTAATAAAGAGAACACTATGATTAAAGAGAATAATGTGTTTTTAAGCGATAGAAATGTTGCATTAGAAACTCAATTTATTAAGTTTCAGAAATTGAAAATTCGGTGTAAGATTGCTAAAAATGAGTTAATAGAGTCTTTGAAGAAAGAGGAAATTATGAGAAAGCAGCTTGAATGTGAGCAATAAGTCATTAAAGCCCGGAAATCTTGTAGGGATGTGAGTGCACAGATTGCCAAAGTTCAAAGTATTGAATCATTTTGTGAAGCAGCCTGAAAAAAAGACAAGAAGAAACTGGACCAAAAGTTAGTTGATGGTCTATCAACGGATGTTGAATCAACGAATAATGAAGCTTATCCGTTGAAAGATGAAGCTATCCGTTGAAAGATGAAGCTCATCCGTTGAATGAGAAAAAGACCATTAGCAAAGGAAAGCTAGCAAAGTTGAATGAGAAATACGGTTCAGTTACAAAGTATTTTGTCTCAGGAGAATCAAGCAAAACCAAGGATGCAGGGACAGTGAACATTGGACATCTGTCAATGAAGCAATCAAATGACACGTTGAAAAATATTGAGGTCAAAGCATAACCTAAAATAAAAAAAAACATGAAAGGGAAAGTAGGAATTAACAAACATAACAACTACACACCTGATAAGTATGCAACTAGAAAAACATAGGTGAAATGTGATAGTGTTAATCATTTGTCTACTAATTGCAAGTCTGTTATGAATGCATCCATGTCCGCACCTCCTTTTTTGCCTAACATGCCTATGTCGCCTATACATGCCATGCCTGTTATGCCTCCACATAATTCACTTGCACACTTTTCTAAAATGTCATTTGCACAAAATCCTTATTATGCTACATTTAATATGTCACAAATGCCATATAACATGCCTGTCTGAAATAACATATTTACACAACCTATGCCATATCATATTAATAAAAATGTGCTTGATGAATATTAAATTAATCATGGATTTCAAAGACCTACCCCCAAGATAAAGGCTGATCTTGAATTACCTGATTCTAGTGGTGGAAATTCCAAGAAAGGTAAGAAGAAAGCTAAAAAGGCAGGACCTAGGGAAACTTGGGTACCAAAATTAACTTAATTTGGTTTTGGTGTGTGCAAGGAAACAAAAAGAATCTATGTTATTTGGATAGTGCATGCTCAAGGCATATTGTCACGACCCGAAAATTTAACCAAAAGATAACAACTGATAAGTATAATTATTACACACGGTTGATTACAACATAATCCAAGATCGTAAAGATTTAGTGTTTGAACAACCCAACCCTAACAACTATTAACACTTATATAGAACCATCGAGCCTCACACAGACACGGCCAAATAACCTGAGCTCGCACATAGGCCTCAGCAGCTCCATTGGTAGACTTACGAGTAGTATGCTTGAATCGAACCATACTTGCTAGCTGAAATAACATGGGATAAATAGCAAAAAGTGAGCCAAATGCTCAGCAAGTAATATAATGAAACTGAAATTAATAATATAACAAGTTATAATTCAAAGAAAGGTAGATGGCATCATTATTCAAGTCAAAAATGTTTTTTTAAATCAAAGCCTTGCTCAAAATCATTTTATGACGCTACGGATTACAGCCGGTGATCAGCCGCGAAGTAATCCCGAACCTCGCCGGGTTCTAACAAATTTTAATTGGGATCCTTAGGAAACTTTTAAGCCTAATATACAAGTGCGAAAGGAAATGCGTCTTAGTCCAGTTCACCAATCTCAAGAAAACATTTAATCGCTTGAAAATTTCTCTTTTAAGCAAGTGTCTTTTGTAAAATTGATGCCAGGAGGTGAATTCCAAAGATTCTAAGTAAGAATATAAATCATTCCATTATCAAAGGATTATAGGAAATATATTTACAATCAAAAGTTAAAGGATTAGAAGTATAAGGATCTTATCAAGAAAGGAATCATTATCTTACAAGTGGGGTCATTAGAGACGAAAGATCAATCATTCGAGAGTATGAATAACAAATCATGGAAATATCACATAATTCACAAGATCAAGAATCATAATCATGGTATCATAAGGTTCAATGACTAAGGAAGAAAGTATTAAAAGAAATGTGACTATTATCAATAGGTTAAGGTAAACAGTTGTACAAAACGAGTTATAAAAGAAGGGGATGAGCACTTGCCTCTTCCTAAAGTCCTTAGCTAACACAACAACAACCTTGAGCTCCCTTACTGGACTTTGATGGCAAGAGTCTGTACTCCATCTTCTCTTGAACCTACATATATAATAAATCTCGTCACTAAACATATCTTATGCTTATACACCATACGACCCCAATGTAACATATAGGTCTTATGCACACGACTATACTTATTATCATGCATCTCTACCATATAATCACTTGGCGAATCACATATAATTAAATGTAATCATATAGTAACATAGAATTCATTTCACATAATCATATGAGTATCGGAAGATCTCAAGATATTCTACCCTTCATCACTCGATTCCCCCTCATTCCTAGTTACCCAACTTTACAATCCCAAGTACTATAACCCAATTCTCTTGATTTATCCTTAGCACATTATCTTCTACTGACATTAATATATCTTAAAAGTGTCAAGTTGCACCTAGGCCTCACCTAATTGAACTCATAAACACATTACACATTACACAAACCCAACCTTCCCGAATGCACCATTCAACAACACCTTGCATGCCTTGGAAAAAATGAACCTTTCTAGTTAGTGCATTCACTCAACTCTGAATTTTCCTAACTCCTAACTCATAAAAGTAACTCCTGAACTAGGTTTGACACTAAGGCCTCACTTGGGCCTACTTATGGCTTTTTATAAAGTTGACACAATTCTGCAGTTGTAACTTTACAAACTGCCCTGTTTAACCAACTTAAAACCCACTAATATTGCTCTAAGGTTGATTCTAATGGCTTGATAATATTTTCTAGTATTATTTACATCATTACCAATCAAGGCCCGAGGTTTAACTACCCAAATCTAGCCTATACTAGACCATAAACACTCTCACACCAAAACTGTCCCTGTTTTGGGTTGCTTCGGTTTTACACCAAGGCACCCACCAAAACATAATTATTTCCTCAATCTATGGACCGGAATCAAGCTTATATCAAGTCTCAACACTCTGGAGCTTGGGCCTCCTAGGGCCTCATTAATGTTCACTCAAAACTCACTAAACTTTCGACAAAATCTCAACTTATGACTCGAACTACGCTACCCTTTTCTCCTTGATTCCATTCGACATTTACCAACTTCACAACAAGGACAACCAAAACTAAATCACTAACCATCTTATTCTTCCTATTATCTACCTATGAGATCATCTCATACTCCAAAATAATCAAAATAAATCATTATTTAAACATAACTAAGCATGCATCACATTTTCGAATTTATCATGTATATATTCGAATATAAGCTTCATGTAAAATCATAAGTTCGACTAAATAAGTTAAATTAAAAATTTAACTTACTTTATTTAAGAAAAATAAGATATTATATAGTGCATGCAAGTCAAATTCAAAGCCAGACATAAGCACTTAACCATAGGATAACTAGTTTCCAATGTACACTATTAACACTTAAAAATTTTAGTACTAAAATCAACGTGCAAGTACTCATACATCTATATATCAAGTAAAACATGAAATGAAAAAAGGTTTAACTAGGAAACTCATGATAACACCTAGTTTTAGCCAACATACAAAAGGTTAAATCAACGTGCATGACTTAATAAAACAAGGATTGTGACGACCTCAATCTCGGGGTTAGGAAATGAGGACTCACACACCAGTAAACTAATAATATCAACAGATATAATAAACCCCTATTAAATACTAGAAGATCTAAACATGATTAAGTTTGAGACAAGATTGCAACTACCAACCAAAATAAATATATTACAACCTAAAATATTAGTGAATTCAATTTATTCGATTCCGAAATGGAATCGACAAATAACCTACTATATCTGAACCAACTTAAAGAATCCTTCCAACTACTACGTTTGCTCACACACACTGCTACCTGCTCTGGCATTTGGAAACCTATGACACGGTAGGGACTGCCAGGAACGCTCATGCGAGCTGAACGCCTAAGTCTGACCATCTTCTTTCTTAACTGCCATGGTTAGAGCAAAACAAATATAAATGAGCACAAACGCTCAGCAAGTAACTACATAGCAGTTCTATAAAGCAATAATAATAACAATAGCAAAATTTGAGGCATTCTACTTATAAATCTCTAGGTGGCAGATTTCTATCTTTGGCTATACAAAGGTTATGAAGAAAGTTTTGGGGCTTTCAAGAATCAAGGATTAAGATAGGGTGAAAACCGGCATTCATCGCAATTCAATAGTAGGAGGATCATATCATAAAGGCATAATAGCATCATAGATAAGATAACTGGCATCATGGCATCATGTTATAAACATTTATAATCAAAACAACTTCAAAAAAACTTCATTTTAGGACGCTATGGATTACAGCCGGTGATTAGCCGCGAAGTAATCCCGAACCTCGCTGGGTTCGCAAATATAATGGGATCCCTAGGCAATATTTAAGCCTATCAATTGGTGTGAAAGGGACTTGCGTCTGAGTCTAATCCACTAAATTAAGAAAACATTCTTTTGTTAAAGAACAATTATCTTTTATAAAACTGATGCCAGGGAGAAATTACAAGAATTCTAAACAATAGGATTTAAATTATCAGTCGAGGATTGGAGTTATGGGACTCTTATCAGAAATTGAATTATCTTCTCACAAGCAGGATCATCAAGGATGAGTTCCAATGATTAAACAAATAAGGAAGAAAGTATTGAAAAAAAGTTATCACGATAATCAACAAAGTTAGGAGTGTCTGATATCGAGTGTAGTACATGGCGTACATCTAGTTACAAAGTTTGGATATGGAAATAAAGGATAGTTATTAAACAAAGGTAGTTCAAGGAATTCGAATTATAAGCAATGGTCAATATAGGGAATTATTGAAGCAATACTAGAAATCAAGTTCGAGGTATACAAAAGAATTTATCAACAAGGCAAAGGTATTCAAGTTAATGAAGAATTCAGGTTAATCAAAATATTTCGCAAGGAAATTCATAAAGGTTCTATTAGGATTTACGAGATCATAGGGTGACAAAGGAAATAGGAAATGTAATAGGGTATGAATCAATCAAATTGTTATAAACGGGACGAACAGGATCCAACAACAAGTTACCACAAGAATCAATATTAGGATTTCTCAGAAATCAATAATAGGTTTATCACAAGTATTAAAAAGGATCACTACTTTATCATGGCTTTAACAATATCAATTCATAAGACAAGGCAGAGTTACTTGCCTTAAATCGCTTTCCTGTTTTACTGAAATTAAAACTGAACTATTGAAGCTGAACTACTGCCACATAAGTTTTCTTTCCCTTTTCTAGCCTGAATGCCTCCACTATTTGAATCTACAATCCTGAATGCCTCCGCTATCTGAATCTACAATCCAAAACATAATCCCTAATTAGATACTTATTCGCACTCGATATTCCCTGAACGTCTAACGATTATCCCAAATCGCATTAAAGTTTAACTTATATACACGAGTATAATCACAGAATATTCACATAGCACTTAGTAGTATATAATTATATACTTAACTCGTATATTCAAGCATAATCATAGAGTACTCATATAACACATAGCGAGTATATACTTGTATACTTAAATCTATATCTTAACAAAACAATCACGATCTAAATAACTCGACAACCAAACAACTATTCCTTCATTTTTACCTAAAAAATATTCGAACCAAAATAAATGGTACCAAGCCAAGAAATCAACATGCAACCACTTAACTTGACATGCAACTAACCAAACATCTTTTAAACACCAAATAAATCTTACACAAACCAATTAATTAGACTCTAAAATCAAATTGACCAAACAACTTGAATCAGCCCTTTTTAATACCATATACCATTCGGCTTTTTCAATAAAATATAAAAAGTTTATCAAATATCGACATGCAAGGTTCCATTTACAATTTAAACCTATTTTAATCCATTCAAAACAAGAACACTTCTTGAAATCATTTCTCTTAAATCAAAAACCGAACAAAAACATTATTTTTGAACAAAATCTTAACACGCATAAATCCAATCATTTATTCCTTTGAAAACCAGATGAAATCCATACTTTTAATAATCAAAGCTTAACTTATTCTTACTTATCTACTCACATATCCAACATAAACCAAATTCTATTTATAAATTAAACAATAACCAAATTAACAACAAAACAACTTATAGAATTGACATGCAATTAATCAACTCAACATGCAATACTCTAAATCACAAATCAAACTTAATTAAACCCACGATCTAATCATTTAACCCATTTTATTTCCAAACCAAACAAAATATAACTTGATTATACTTAAGATTTTACATGCATGCAAAGAAACCAACTCAAAAACAAAGGTTTATATATATATATCATCAAAACCAATCGAACATTAAAACCCTTTTGCAAAACTCATTCGTTCGAACCAAAAACCAAATCTTTGAACCAAAACCCTTTGTAAACTCTGAATCAAAATCAAAACCCACCTTTTTAATAGCAAAAGTTGAACCTATCTCCAAAACAAACCAAGAAAATCACATAACTTATGTACTATACTCTCTCTTAAGGTCATACACTAAGAAATTATATTTTTCTTAGATATAACCAAGAGATGTTGATGCAAAAACTTCCTTAAACACCTACATGCAAAGCGTATATGAATAGAGGATTTAAAATAATGAAGATCAATGGAAAGATATTTAAATTTAAGTTAGAATTGGGTGTTGCATGTAGGATAGAGAAAGAGAGAAAGTTCGGGTGAGAGGGAGAGAAAGAGAGGGAGAGAGTCGAAAGAGAGAGGAAGGAGAGAGGGGAGAGAAGAAAGAAATGAGGTATGTGCAAGTGGAGAGTGAGAATGATACACTTTTGATTTGATTCTCCCATGTGCAAGGTTAGTGGAACTGGGAATTTACCAATATACCATTCTCTCACTACTAGCACAGAATGCATGCAAGGATTATATGATCATTTGGCTAAGTTGAAATGAGATAGTGGGGTGGTTAATAACACAACTACCCTTCTCTTATATTGTAAGTGGAAATGCATGCAAGGGCAATTAGGTAATTTAATAATTATTAATCTAATTAATTACAAAGAATACATTTTATACATAAAACCATAAATCTATAAATTACAAGAGTGACATCATAAAATAGCTTAGAATTTTAGGAATTTAATAAAATCAAATTCGAAATTTATAAATAAAAATAGTTTTAAAAACTATTTTTCTTAAAGAATAAAAATGCATTTATAACCTATATAAATAGCAATTAATGCACTTCTTATTTTCTAACATTCCAAATAATATCATACAAGCATATAATCACATAATCATGCACCTTAACATAGATTCACATATCACGTATCGTAATGAAATATACTTAATCATAAAATTTTCCTTTTTACTAATATTCATTCTTCGCGTAATAGGTCGCGTCCTGACTGACGGCCCGACGTTGAGCGTTTTCAACTATGTTTCACAATTATTCTCTTTATACCAGCTGACATGTCAAATTGGAATATAATATTTATTTAAATATTTCCATTCTCACATAATAACACATAATTGACATAATTACACTTTACTCGCATTATTAATTCGTAAAAATTTCCAGTCGTTACATTCTACGCCCCTTGAAAGGATTCTGTCCGCAGAATCTAATATAAACAAATAGAATGGGGATATTTCTCCCGCAATTCACTTTCTAATTTCCAAGCTGATTCTTCTATCCTGGGATTTATCCACAAAACTCTAACTAGAGGCACCACTTTATTTCTAAGCGCTTTTTCTTTACGATCTAGAATTTATACTAGATGTTCCACATATGATAGATCTCGTTGAATTTCCACGGGTCCTAGCTCAATCACATGACTAGCATCATCATTAGACATCTTCAGAAGAGAAACGTGAAACACGTTATGAAGATGTTACATCTGCAGAGGTAACGCTAACTTATATGCTACTTTTCCAATTTGCCTTAGCACTTCGAATGGTCCAGTATATTTAGGACTCAGCTTGCCGTTCTTTCCGAATCTGGATAGACCTTTCCATGGAGGAATCTTTAACAATATTTGAATACGGTTACGAACATCACATCCTTTCTTGTTTTAATTTGCATCTTTCTTCTGTCGATCTTGAGCAGCAATCAGCCTTTTGTGAATCACATCCATTCTCTCTTTCGTCTGTTGCATCAACTATGGGCTAATAATTTGCGTTCGCCAACTCCGTCCCAGTAGGTAGGGGATCTTCGATTATTTGAATAGTCCTTTCGCTTTGTCCGATGTTCTGCGGATGATATGTCAGACTCATTTTTCAATTTAGCTTTCAAATGATCATGAAATTGTCGCCAAGATCTCGAGTTAAATTTCGAATCTCTACCGAATACGATAGATATTGGAACTCCGTGACGCATCATGATTTCATCGACATACATCTTAACTAAAATTTTCCAATGAGAATCTTTCACTGATATGCAAGAAATGCGCTGACTTTGTCAATCGATCAATTATTACCCATATTGCATCATGATTAGACTTAGTCTTTGGTAATCTTACCACGAAATTCATCGCGATAAGATCCCATTTCCGTTCAGGTATGTCTAGTGGTTGAAGCAATCCACACGGTATCTGATGTTCCGCTTTTACTTTCTGGAACGTATAGCATTTACTTATCCATTTGGAAATCTTCCTTTTTCATATTTGGCCACAAATAACTTTTTTTTAAGTCCTTTTACATTTTTGTACTTCCATGGTTAATCGATAATCTTGAGTTATGCACTTTATGAAGAATCTCGTGTTTCAATTCCATAACACTAAAAATTTCAGATACGTGAGCAACTTGGTATATTGCTTTATTATCCTTTTGAGCCCTAATTTCTTTTCCAGACAACTTATCCTTCTCGTGGTTCATCATTTGTTCTTGATGACGTCGAATCTTTTCTAAAATTTCTGGCTGAAAAGTCATTGCATACATTACCTCACTTCCCATTTCTGAATTTGCATTCCTATTTCCAACTTCCCAAAATCCTTGATTAAGAACAAATCTCACACTTTACACCATACGAATAATGCCTCCAAATCTTAAGGGAAAATATAATCACTGCTAATTCTAGATCATGCGTAAGATATTTCTGCTCGTGTGGCTTTAATTTCCTTGTCACAGATACTATCACTTTCCCGTGTTACATCAACACACAACCTAGCCCTTTAAACGAAGGATCGCTGTAGATCACAAACTTACCTTTTTGTCAGGTGAAACCTACACTGATGCGGTCACCAACCTTTTCTTTAACTTTTGAAAGCTTCCTTGGCACTTATCTGTCCAAGCAAACTTTTCATTCTTCCTTGTCAACTTAGTCAATGGGACAGCAATCTTAGAAAAATCTTGTACAAATCTCCTGTAATACCCTGCTAATTCAAGAGAGTTTATGACTTCTATAGGAGTCTTAGGTGTAACAACCCAAATTCGGGGTCAAGATTTGGTGTCACTAAGTCTTTACATAATTTAAAATAATATACAAATGACCCTTTAAATCCGGATCTTTTATGGGTTATGGTATGAAACAAGAATCTAACATTCTACATCACAACAACTAAAATACAAGTTTAAATACCTTTGTACTAATGCCCTTGTTTTTATTTTTCTAACATCTTTGTCCTCTAGCAGCGGAGATCTCTCTAACTTCTGTTGTCTATCAAAAGCTATTCACTTTTATCCTTATCTGTTTCTGAAAGAAATAAGAATTTACAAAGTAAGAGAGAGCCAAAAATGCCCAATAAGTATATAAGTGATTTCCAAGTATCAATATCAAAAGAACTTTTTCGGACAAATCTTTAGATAATTTGTAAAATTTCTATTTCTTTGAAGAAGTTGAGAGAATAAACATTGGCTGTTACCAGCCCTGAATTATAAAACAGAAGTGGCGAGCAATTCCCAGATTCATTGTAATAACCCCAATTTTTGGAAATTTTTGAAACCCTTATGAATAGTGTTTTTGCTGAATGAGAAAACTTTTCATGCCACACTATGTAGGGGTTCTGATTTGGATATTCTGAGATTTTATTAGTACTTTATATGGGATATGAGTGTATGTAAAGATCGTCAGAATCCAATTCCGAATACTTTGATTTTTCCCGGAAATACACTAGATACGGAGAGAATTGAGTATAAGGTAACAGGATAAAAAGGATTTAAATTAAAGGATTATAATAGAGGATCATAAAAAGGAATATAATGTATTGAGAAAGGTTATGGGAACCTAAGTAATAAGATCCCGGGTATGATCCTTCAAACGATAAACGAAAATGAAAGTTAAGCGAACCGTATAACAGATCAGCGGTCATTAGGCAAACAATTAGGAAGTTAAGCAAAGGGATTAGAGAGAGTGATGTCACCCAACCAATGAGAAGAGGACAAGGAGGGAAAGATGACATCACAACATGACATAGGCATGACATGGGAAGGAAGGAGATGTGGTGGATTTTTAACCACACAAAATCAAGGTTAAATTGGTAATTAACCAAAAACAAAACAAAACTACAACCAACCAAAAGCAAAACACAAAAATCTCTCTTTCTTCTACATCTTGCTCTCGGCTTTTTGAAGAAATGCAAGGATGGGAATTTCAAAACCCTAGCTACACACCTTCAAAAATCAAGAGGTTTGTTTATTTAGCTTCCATAATTCATAGCTTAGATGAGCCATAAGTTTAAGCTCAAGATTCCATGATTTTCATAGCTAATTAATTCACCAAAGATTAGGGTGAATAGTGTTTTCAAATTTTTAACTTTGTGTTCTTGATTTCATTTGCAAGATCAAGGTTATATAAGGATAGATCAAGGTTCTTTGAGGCTCCCTAGTAACTTTTCACCCTCCAAGGAAGGTATAACTTCTCAAACCCTTATTCATAAGTTTTGTTGGTTTGGATTTCATAATGTTTAGATGATGGGTTAGTGTAATGAGTGTGTACTCATGATAGAGCTTTGTTTAGTAAGTGGTTTTGTTGAATTTGGAGTTAGGAGTGATGCTTGTTAGATTTGAAGTTCTTGGTCACATTTTTGACTTGGTTTAGATGAATAAATTGGTAATATTGAGTTGATTTGGGGCTTTTTTAATGTAGTTTAGATGGAGGTTTGATTGGGTTGTGAATTGGAGTTGAATTGTGGTTGGTTTTGAATGGTTTAAATTTGGGAAATCGCGTAAACATAGCCGTCGTAACGTCCGATTTTCTTTAGACTGTTTTTGTGCATAACATTAGGACCCGAGAACCCCCTGCTAGATGTTGACCATTTCCATGTTTAGATAGCTCATGTTACGAGCTTCGTTTTGATATGTAGTTCGTTCGATTCCGATGCACGGTTTAGGAGAAACGACCGTTTCAAATAACGGCGTTTCGCGAACGAAACATTTCCCCTCGCCTTACTTTGAAACATAGGTTAAAGACCAAAAAGGGTTAATTAATGTATGAAGCATTTATGGTAAGTGTGTTAGGCAGTTGGTAAGACACTCGCGAAGGAATCGCCTTAAAACTCGTAAAGGTTAAATTATTAGAAATGGTGGAGCCGAGGGTACCCGAGTGACTTAAGAGAATCAGTAAGCGCAAAACAAGCGTTAGAGTCTAAGTTAGTTAAAGTATAGATTTACAAGTGACTTTGGTTTAATTCCAACTTACTTGTTGCTTATAGGTTACCAGACTCGTTCCGAGCCATTTCTAACCCCCAGTCGCTCAGGCAAGTTTTCTACCCGTTATAACTGTTGTTGTGATGTATTTGTGTATATGCATGATCTTGCGTTAAATGCATATTTATTATAGCAAATTCTTGCGATATATTGTAGCATGTTATATGGTACATATGCATGCCTGTTTCGTATTCTTGCCATATATATCTGATTGGTTCAGTTGATAATACCTATGCTAGAGGATAGCGGTAATTTGCATATACCCTTATTATAGGGACCCAAAGGGTGAAAACATTTTCTAAAACCGGGAGTCGAGGATCCCGAGTAGATTTTGTATATATGTATATATATATATATATTTATATATATATATGGTTATAGTTTTCAAACTATTAATCGAATAAGGGTTATTCGATAACTCTATATTATTTATTGAATATTATTTCGAATATTCATCCGAGGACTTATGACTCCTTTATTTTATTATTGAATATTATTTCGAATATTCATCCGAGGACTTATGACTCCTTTATTTGATTATTGAATATTATTTCGAATATCCATTCGAGGGCTTATGACTCAGCTTATTATATTTATTGAATATTATTTGAATATTCATTTGAGGATCTATGACTCCGATTATTTGCTGAAATATATTCTTTATTTTATTAAAGAATAAGGTGTCAATAATCAAACTTATTTTCGATTATTCAAATAAAGATAGTATTTTCATATAAGTATATCTTTGGTTATTTAATATCCATTTCAAGTATAAGTTTTAATACTTCTACTTCGATTATTTTTATAAGGATTATCTTTATGAGAATATTATTTAAATAATAATATTCAGACATTTTCTAAATATATTGGGACTGATTTACTTCATTAAATCAGCATTACTCCAAACATTCTTAAAAATGTTTTCGAGTCTTCAAAATGATTTTTAAAAGTTAGAGCGGATCCCAAAACTCATTTTTATATTTAAGATCTTCCTTTTAAAAAGGGGATTTAAATACTCGCTCAAAACCTGAGGGATCCGGCTCTATGGTGTATTTTATATTCGCAACAAGGTTGCAGTTTTGGTAAATGAATTGATTACTTACCCAACATTCGGGAAGTAAGTCCATCTATTGAGTCAGCATGAGCAACATGGGCTCAGTGGGCGTCCATGATAGTGTAAGTGGCTCAGTGGGAGTCCATCAAATGCATAAGTGGCTGAGTGGCAGTCCAGCATAAGGTCCTATTGCGACCAGGGTGATGACCAGTGGGGAATTCATCCATCTACTAGTATAAAAGGTTACTTATTGGTATCTTTGCCTGATCAGCAAGATATCAGGTTTATGCCAAAATTCTTTCCTTTCCAAATTTATTAGATATTGCAATTCTGTTCATACTTTACATGACAGAGGTTTTCAGGAAACCTATGTATATATATAGGTGTATATATATATCGGGACTTAATGAGGTATATCATAACTTCATTTCCTTCAAAATATTTCAAAGATTGAATCTATACAAGTCTTATCTTGTAGTCTCATCAGTGTGATGAACTTTTGAAACTAATTATAACTTGAACGGTGGTAGTTCAAGTAGTATTTGGAAAAGATATAAGTATATTGGAGTATCTGGTAACTTCATCTTTTAAACTTATATCTAGTAAATGATTATCTTATGCATGACAAAGATTTTCAGAAAAATGTTGAGACAAGGTTAGATATATGAGATCACCTTGCAATGATATTTTTATACAGTTATAAACTGGAACTTTGTGTATATTATACATGGAAGAGGACTTCCAAGATTTTGAAAAGTATATATGTATATATACTGAATATTTTGCGACTTCATCGCATTAAGATATCAACTTGGTTCATTTCTTTTGACCAAGACTTTCATGAGTACTATGAGAAGGCTCATATATTGTTAATCATTATATATATTATTTTGGTGGGCTTGCTGCTCACCCTTGCTTTCTTCTTTCATCACACAACATCAGATAGACAAGATGAACAGGATCAAGCTCCCAATTCGCGAGCGGATAGGAAACATTCCGCAGTTTCCTATAGGCGTTGATGTCGCGGTAGCTGAGGTAGGAACTACCAATAGGCTAGGCTTTCAACTTTTGATGTACCAGATTTATGTATATTTATGAATTGTAATAATGACAAAGAAATGTAAATTTATTCAGAAACCTTTTCAAGGTGTATTGACATATAATTGTGGAATAAAACGACTTGTGATTATTTTTGGATATTCATCTCTGAGACTATAACTTGTGGTGTGTGTGTTTATTGTGGGGTCACAGTACAGAGTAGTTGATTATTTATTAAGATTGGGTGTTATTAAGGGAAATGGAACTCGTGACAACCCGGATCCCCGACCCCGGATTTGGGGGTGTTACAGAAGTGGTATAAGAGCTAAGCGTTATAAACCTCAGAGATGATGTGACGTTAAGATAATAAGTTCACTAAGATAATAAGAACTCTTGCCAAGTTCCTAGTCGGGCTACCTAACGTAGTACTGACAGTTAAAACCCTTATGGGAACCCTTATAAATATCGTGATAGAAGCATAGTTCGACTACCAGAGGTAGAATTGGTCGGTCACTATCGGAGGTTCGTTCAAGTTTGTAAAGATAGTAGCCCCCTTTAACGCGGCTTACTCGTAAGACTGAGAAGTTTGAATGGACAGAGAAATACGAGAACAACTTTCAAGAACTGAAGCAAAGATTGGTTACGAACCCTATGATGGCGTTGCCGGATGGAAAAGGAGATTTTGTGATGTGTAGTGACGCTTCGCATAAGGAATTAGGGTGCTTCTTATACAGCACAACAAGGTAATCGCGTACGCATCAAGACAATTAAGGGAATATAAAATTCGATATCCCCACCCATGAGCTTGGGCTCGTGGCAATAGTTGTGCCCTAAATATTGGAGGCACTACTTGTATGGAGAGAAGTACGAGATTTACACAAGCCATAAGTGCTCTAGTGCATTTTCACGTAGAAAGAGCTCAACATGTGCCAAATGAGGTGGTTAGAGCTAATCAAGGATTACGATTATGAGATTCTTTATCATTCGGGGAAAGCCAATGTGGTGGCTGATGCCCTTAGTAAAAAGAAGAGACTCAAGATGATAATGTCTTTGAGAGAGTTTACAATAGATTTTGAGAAAATGGAAATAGAAGTGAAGGTAACCGGAGCCGGTACCGAAAAGATGTTTGAGATTGCAATACAGTCCGAATTATCGGAAAAGAACATATTGTGCCAGAAAAAGTGATGAATGAAGGCAGAGAGCCAATAAATAGATATGAGATTAATACCGAGAAAGATGATAAGGGAATAATGAGGTATTCCTATAGAATTTGGGTTCCAAATGTTTAAGAGCTTAAAGATGAGATCCTAGATGAAAGTCATAGTTCAAGGAATAAGATTTAGGGCAAACCCTGAATGTGATAGTCAGGGAGGACGCCATCAAGATAGAAGGAACCCATAACATAATGAAGTGGAAAATGAGGATTTTAACGTATAAGATAACCCCAAGTGTGGGAGAAGGATGAAACATTTCATACTGAGAAAATAGAAGTCGAGCAAGATAAGGAGACCCGAGACGGTACTCCTATATGGAAATTCATGGACCTGTCTAAATAGAACTTATACTTTTATTCCCAACCACCACCCTGAGGAAACAATGCTGTGAGAAATTCTTTCAGGACCTTTAAGTCGCTAAGCCCTTAGAGTTCCAAGGAACAAGCTGACCCAGTCGAGGCAAGAGCCCGGCTAAAGGAAATATAGGAATCATTTGAGATTCTAAATGATGGACGAATCATAAAAGACTATTTTTGTCACTTATCCTCCTAAGAGAAGGGCCACCACTGGTGAAAGACCAAGAAAGGCATGGAGCCAGAGGTTAGAATAAACTGATTAAAGTTCAGTCAATTATTTTCGGGAAAGTAATTCCCAAGGTTATGGAGATAGTGTAAAAGCTTTAGAGTCAGAACAAAGGCGGACGAGTATGATGAAATATGAAGCTAAGTTGTAAAAGTTGTCAAGATTCATTCTGATGACAAGAATCCCAGAACGATATGATGCTTGAAGTCAATGATTAGTGGGTTCATGAAATAATGATAAGAGAAAGGAAAATAAAAAGAAACTGAAGTGGAAAGGAATATAAAGGCAATAGAGTTTGAGGAATGATAAGGGAGTTGGGTATGAGGAAACCCTAAAGACTCGTAGCAATAGAAATAGAAAAGTATGTAATCGTCAGGATGAGGGTGATTCACCATGAGTTAAAATTGATGGTTGAGGGCATAGGAGATACATATATTTTATCCCCTGTAAGTTGGGAGGATTCGAGGAAACCTTGAGATAATTCGAAGGATAAATAATGAGGCGCGGATAGACTAAAGAGACAAGAAAGTAAGAGATTAGGAAAATTGGATGAAGGAAGGACCTTCAAGAATGAAAAGTGTAAGACCGGTGGCATGACACCCAGAAAGGGAGACGCCAGGTATGAAAGATATCCCAATATTGAGATGACTGTTGAGGTAAACAACAAAGGTAAATAAGGAATTATTAAGAAGAAGTTCGCGTTGAACACGACCAATATCTTTCAGAACATCCTCGTTATCTTTACCAAATTAGGCAAGAAAAGCGGATAACCGTTGTTATCTTTTGGAGGCCATAATTGATTGACCTCATTTTGAATACAGATGTTATTGTGAAATTAGGCATATACTATCGAGGTGGGAATGATTGAATAAGACACCCTTATCAGGGATATATGACTTGATTTATCCATGGAAGGATGCATGTACCTTTTTAAAGGTGGAATTAAGGATAAAACATCGGTAACTTAAAATGAATCTTAGGGGAATGCATAAAGGTTGGCATTTCACCCTTAATAGGGATAGTATGAGTTTTGACAGTATGAATTGGAAAGGATTAAGGTAATAACAACCTTTAAGAATCAGTGGAGAAATTTTCAGAAGTATATAGACAATGATTCTGGTATTAATAAATGGTATCTTGATATGCACTGTATCTAGGGGATACAGGAGGAACGATTTAAAGATAACCTTAGAGGTTTTACAAGGAGAAAGGTAATATTCAAAATTCTCAAGAATAGAAATGTTGATAAAGAAAATGTGATGTAATTATAATGATGCCAAGTGGGGCACGTGTTAAACCACGAGAAAGTATGGATCGAACCAGTAATGGTCGAAATTGTTCAGGGCAATTAGGACTTAAGATAAAAGATGATCTAAGTATGATTGAGAGTCAGTCGTGACAGTGATTAACCTCTAAAGACCGAGGCAATAACTTATGGAAAAATGGTGATATTTTTTTTTACTCATCAGATTTTAAGGAAAACATCTTCACATAAGCTGTGATTGAAATGAGGTAGAAAATTTATTTGGAGGTGGTTAAAATGACATTGACTGTAAGGAAATTTTACTATCAGGAAAGGCCAAAGAGGTGGCCGACACTTTAAAGGTAAGAGGATAATTATAGGCGCTTGTGCCAAAGGAATACAGTGATGATGGTTAAAGCTATGAAGGTTGTATTATGGTTTGGAAGATTGACATTCCTTCTGATGACTGTGCAATACCCAACCGTAATAGTAGTTGGTAAAGGTTTAATTCATGTAATCGCCATGAGCGGGCTATCTATCTCAGAAGATACTATCTTGAGATAAGCCAGGACCATGTTTCAAAAAGGACTAGACGAACCCTTGAGTTAAGTCTTCTATTTAAGGCATACGATTAAGAATGGTATTAACCTGCTATCGTTGCTTTGACTGAAATTCTTCTGCAATTTTATCTACTTCATGTCATGAAAGTACGTCAAGTTCAGGAGTGTCCTTCATGAATCATGAACGGTGATCATGTTACCTCCTTAGGAGAATTAGATACGAGATGTATGGACTCTGTATGGTTAGATATTAAGATTTCATGGAAAGTGAATGACGACAGTAGGTCAGTGGTGGACCATAGTAATGCAGCAATGATTCTGCGAGTAATGAGCTGATTACAACCGTGAGAGTTGTATTGGAATGGATGTTGAGATTGAGTACCACTAATCGGGTCATGGTAATGTATAAGTTACCATTGATAGACTAATTAAGTAGAGTATCTACCTATTGAATATTTATTCCTTCTTATGAAAAGAGAGTCGTATTACTATACGAGGAAGGTTGTAGTGCAAGCATAGAATTCTATTAACGATGATGTATAAAATGAGATTCCAGATTCGATTTTCGATGTTGATGGAGTTTCAAAGGTGATTGAGTATAAGCTCAAGGAAGAGCATGGGTCCATAGAATGATGGACGGAATAGCAAAAATATTTAGGCACGTGAAATGTGATGCTATAATACTTGATGTTGATATAAATACATATATGTTTTGTTCTTCTATGACAAACCTCTATAGTTCAGAGGTACGTTCCAAGCCAGATATTTTGTGGCAGTATATTTTTTTTC